>NC_091956.1:86434032-86716532 GCF_031021105.1 Erythrolamprus reginae
CTTAAATCATCTCTTCAAGGCAGCCAGTTTACCCAAGACTATCATATTTTTAATAGCTTGATATTTTTTTTATTCTTTTTGAATAGATGGCTAAAATAGTGTATACTATACTCTCCATTTTTGTGCAAATGCGACCCTCCCTGCTGTTAGTACGTGAACAATTAAGTATTTAATTTATTTGACTTATATGCCGTCCAATCCGGTGGAACTCAGAGTGGCTTACAACAATAAAAATATGATACAATTACAATAAAGTCAAATGTTAAATAGTATAAAAAAAAGTAAAGTCCCCATTAAACTAACAATAAAAAAATGATGAAACAATGATTAAAATGATTAAACAATCATACACACATACACACCAAGCAGATCATAGGTCGACCTTGAATAGGTGTTAACACTCACGTATGCTTGAAACTTCATCCTAAAAATGTAAAAGTGATTTTCTTCCAAAACCAAAGGGAAAATAAATACAACATTTTCGTTCTTTATTAAATAATGAGTCTTGTTACAGATACAACACATGTATCGCTGTGCCCGGGTTCAAGGACTGGACACCAGTGAGGGGCTTCTTCTCTTTGGAAAAGAACACTTTTATGTGATTGATGGATTCACCATGACTGCCACACGGGAAATACGGGACATTGAGACCCTGCCTCCAAAGTGAGTAAAGCTTTACAACAGTGGACGGTGCAAGAGAGAAATACAGTGGTGCCTCTACTTACGAACTTTTCTAGATACGAACCAGGTGTTCAAGATTTTTTTGCCTCTTCTCAAGAACCATTTTCCACTTACAAACCCCAGCCTCCGAAGGTTTAACCGGAAAAGGCAGGGAGAAGCCTCCATGGGGCCTTTCTAGGAATCTCCTGGGAGGAAACAGGGCCGGAAAAGGCGAGGAGAAGCCTCTGTGGGGCCTCTCTAGGAATCTCCCGGGAGGAAACAGGGCCGGAAAAGGTGGGGAGAAGCCTCTGTGGGGCCTCTCTAGGAATCTCCCGGGAGGAAACAGGGCCTCCACCCTCCCTGTGGTTTCCCCAATCGCACGCCTTATTTTCTTTTACATTGATTCCTATGGGAAAAATTGCTTCTTCTTACAAACTTTTCTACTTAAGAACCTGGCCATGGAACGAATTAAGTTCATAAGTAGAGGGGCCACTGTATGTGAAAATGTATATGCAATAAATGTACACAATCAGTTTTCAATTTAAGTCATAGTACAAAGAGATAAATAAAGCTGAAAATATGAAGAGAAAGATCATTGAAACAAAACGAACCAAATGAAGAAAGTAAAATCTACTGACCAATATTGTGGGTTAACAATGTCACTTCTACCTTCTTCTCACTCTCCACAGTATGCACGAGCCTATTATACCCCGAGGCGCAAGACAGGGTCCAAGTCAACTCAAAAGGACCTGCAGCATATTTGCCTATGAAGACATCAAAGAAGTGCATAAGAGAAGATACTTGTTGCAGGTGGGTTCTGCGGGACTGTGCTTTTTTGGTACGTGAAACCTAAAAATGTCCCATGGGTTTAATGGGGAATAATATTTTATAGATTGGAATGCATATAGGTATTTTTAAGTTTTGGTCAGTTTCATTCAAGCAAAGAGGAAGCCTGTAAATTACCATATTTTTGGACTATAATACTGTACTTTCACTGCAGAATAAAAATGCAACTGCTTGGAATACATTTTTAAAAGGTATTTTCTATTACAGCCAATTGCCGTTGAAGTATTTTCAGCTGATGGACGCAACTACCTCCTGGCTTTCCAGAAAGGAGTGAGAAATAAAGTCTATCAAAGGTACTATAAATCGGAAGAAAAGTGTATATACGTATAAACTTATATACATATAAATGTATATATGTATAAACTTATATTCATATAAATGTATGTGTATTATAGCATTACATATTACTCTCGTAAGTCTATTATGTTCTTAACTTTGATTTTCTTCTTATCCTTCTTATCTTTCATCACCCATCGTGTCCTATATAATATTATTTATTTTATCTATTTGTGTGTGCGTGTGTGTGTTTTAACCATTTATACCAATTCTCCCAAATTTTATAGAATTCTGCGTCTTCTTTATCCTGTAATTGCATTGTCATTTTGCAATTCTCTGCACATTCTAATATTTTAGTTATTTTCATAGTATTTATAGGGATTATTTCTTCTTTTTTTACATATGTTGGTCTTGTATATATGTATATTTTGTACTTGTATGTTGTATGTTGATTTGTTTAAGCATAAAACATATCAGGAAAGACTTAATGAACTCAATCTGTATAGTCTGGAGGACAGAAGGAAAAGGGGGGACATGATAGAAACATTTAAATATGTCAAAGGGTTAAATAAGGTCCAGGAGGGAAGTGTTTTTAATAGTGAACACAAGAACAAGGGGACACAATCTGAAGTTAGTTGGGGGAAAGATCAAGAGCAACATGAGAAAATATTATTTTACTGAAAGAGTAGTAGATCCTTGGAACAAACTTCCAGCAGACGTGATAGATAAATCCACAGTAACTGAATTTAAACATGCCTGGGATAAACATAGATCCATCCTAAGATAAAATACAGAAAATAGTATAAGGGCAGACTCGATGGGCCATGAGGTCTTTTTCTGCCATCAGTCTTCTATGTTTCTATGTTTTAAATTCAATGAAAAATATTTTTTAACAAAGCTACTATAAATCGTTTCTTGGTTGAGTGTCTGCAACTAATGTATCGTGGGAGATAATACTAAAGTGTAACATTTATTTAATTGATTTGTTCTATTAATTTGTAGCTACTGAGTTACTGTCCAATTCCAATTGGAATGTATTGTTTGCTAATTGCGTTGCTTTCTTAATTTTTCAAAGGTTTTTGGCCGTAGTTCCATCTTTAACTGACAGCTCAGAATCTGTCTCGGGACAACGACCCAATACCAGCGTAGAACAAGGGTAATCGTTTCTTCTGTGATTCTGTGTGATCCAACTCAAAGATCAGTTTATGAGCAGATCTTGTCTAAAGTATTCCGTTAAATAATAATTTTCTATTTTTCATCTAAATCAGAAACTAGTATCAGGAGTTTATTGAAGCATCTGTCAGTTTATTAAGTTAAAATATAGGTTTTGGAATGTGGTTGATATTATTGTGACTCAACTTTAAAATGTAACATTTAAGAAATGTTTTTGTTGAATTTCTCTGTACTTTCTCATCTAACATATTGTTCTAAGTACAGATAAGTAAAGCAAATTTTGGGATTTTTTTTTAATGTTCATAAAATACTAATTAGTGGATTCCTTTCCTATATTATTCACCATTTTTCTTAAACATTCCCCAGCCCCAAACCTCTATTTACTGTCTCTACTTAGATGCTGATCATTTCCTATGGCTCAGAAGTGTCAACATGACATTATAGCAGGTCTTCTCCAATAGCGGATGAAAACTGAGACTTTCCCTAGATCTTCCAATGAGATTTGAAATTTGAACCAGAGATTTTTCCCTATCTCAGTATCACACCACATGTAAATAAAACCATTCAGACCAATTCTGAATAAAATTAATTGAAATCCAAGTTTTCATGAATAAGTGACACTTCTGAATGTGAAGAGCACCTTGTAAAATTAAGCATTTGCATTAACTTAAAATAAATATGTTTTTTTCCCCTGTCTTTTCCGTACTATTGAATTTTCCGTTCTGTTAATTCAGTGGATTAAATTTTCCCCATCAGATCTGGTTTGCTGAGCACTCTTGTAGGAGAGAAATCCGTGACACAGCGATGGGAGGTAGGCGGACGCAGCGCTATTTCATTTCTACATTGGGGGGGGGGACGGAATATTGAAACGCAATCTTGGAACTTTATGTTCATGTTATATAAAGCAGGAGACGAATTTACAGTTTGAAATTTTGTAATTGACAACTGAATTCCAATGCTTCTCTCTCTCTCTCTGTCTCTCTGTCTCTCAAGAGAGGTGAAATCAGTAACTTCCAGTACCTGATGCACTTAAACACTTTGGCGGGTCGATCCTATAATGACCTTATGCAGTATCCGGTCTTTCCATGGATCCTTGCTGACTACGATTCAGAGGTAAATACAGACTCCGATGTACAGAAAAGTTGAAAATAAGCCTACATTTCAGTGTGTTCCTAATAAGGGCTGGTAAGCTTATTTGCTTACTTAATATATAACAGCAGTAGCACTTAGACTTATTTGCCACTTGGCAGTGCTTTTACAACCCGCTCTAAGGGGTTTACAGAGTCGGCATATTGCTCCAAACAGCCTGGATCCTCAGTTTTACCAGCCTGAAAAGGATGGGAGAATAGCCACTAGATACGTGAAATGACCCTTCGGCATTTATTCTAAATTCTGTGGCTGGAATTGCTGATAGAAAACAAGAGTAACTGACCTTGTCTTAAAATGAGATGTTGATTCTTAATTGGTTAGTCTTTGCTGCTAAAATGCACAGTGTTGTTAATTTTAGATAATAAAGTTGCTGATTATAGTTATCATTATTTTATTGATATTATAAATGAATTAATTATCAATTGGTAGTGAGATTTTGAACTTAAAGAGTGCTAGGGATCCAATGGTCCTAAAAGCTGTCAGAGAATCAGCATCATCTTCACAGCATTATTATGGGTCCTGGGCAAAGCCGTCTACTGGGCCCTTACAAAAGCACAGGAATAAGGAGTCCAGGGGGGAAATGACAGCAGTATTCAGACACTTGAGGGTCACCACAGAGAGGAGGGGGATCCAGGGCACCAGAGGGCCAGACTAGGAGCAACGGATGGAAGCTGACCCAGGGGAGATTCAACCTGGAAATAAGGAAGATCTTTCTGACGGGGAGAGCCATCAACCAGTGGAAGGGTTTGTTTGTGGAGGTGATGAGAACTCCAACCCTCCACACCTTCAAAAAGTGATTGGGTTGCCATCTGTCTGGGGTGGTGCAGGGTCTCCTGCCCGAGCAGGGGGTTGGACTAGATGACCTGTAAAGTCCCTTCCAACTCTAATAGTAAATAAATATAAATGGTTGGTAAAATAGATTTATCACTTTGAACAAAATTGGTGTTGAAAAACACAGTCATATTCAGTAAGCCACATGGTTGCTGTATTTATAGGATGTAAGGTTCATTGAAGGGTTAACATACACAGATGAGTACGGGGCCCCTTTGCTCGTGGGCCCCACAGGTAGGTGCCCATCAGGCCCACGTGTTAAGACAGCCCTGCAGAGAATTACTGTAAATCCAAGATGGATTTGTCTGGCCTATCAAATAAGGTTGCAGTCTTCCTCTAATCCAGTGTTTCCCAACCTTGGCCACTTGAAGATATTTGGACTTCAACTCCCAGAATTCCACAGCCAGCAAATGCTTGGAGTTGAAGTCCAGATGTCTTCAAGTGGCCACGGTTGGGAAACACTGCGAGTCTAATGTACGGCCTTCACTAATCCTGGGATGTCCGTCCCCCCCTTCTTTTCTTCAAGGAATTGGATCTTCACAACCCAAAGACATTTAGAAACTTGGCCAAACCGATGGGGGCCCAGACTGAGGAGAGATTAGCTCAATATAAAAAGCGCTACAAAGACTGGGAGGATCCGAACGGTGAGTTCTTAGCCTGGGGATCTGTCGGCTGTGTGAACCTCTGCAGTCAGTTAGTCCTCCACTTACAACAGTTTGCTCAGTGACCGTTCAAAGCTCCAAAAAAGTGACTTATGACCATTTTCCACATGATTATTGCTACGTCCTCATGGTCCATGATCAAAATTCAGGCCCCGGGCACCTGACTCGTATTTATGATGGTCACCACGTTCCAGGATCATATGATCACTTTTTGTGACCTGAGAATGAAAGTCAGTGTGGGAGGCAAGCTCACTTAACAGCCATGGCAAGAAAGGTCAGGTTGCCTTGCTTAGCAACAATTGTCATACGTCGAGGACTAACTGCATATAACATGTTTATTCTTTAAAAGAAAAACTTAATCTACTATCTTTACTATTTTACAGATCATGCTAATTTATATACTAATATTTTAATATAATGTATTACATTACATATTTATTCATTACATATAACAATGAAGCCTATTTCAAGCAGATAAACAAATTGCTTTAGTTGATATTTAGTTTGATATACAGTGATAACTCTACTTATAAACTTAATTCGTTTCGTGACCAGGGTCTTAAGTAGAAAAGTTCGTAAGAAGAAGCAATTTTTCCCATAGGAATCAATGAAAAAGCAAATAATGTATGTGATTGGGGAAACACAGGGAGGGTGGAGGCCCTGTTTCCTCCCAGGAGGTTCCTAGAGAGGCCCCACAGAGGCTTCTCCCTGCCTTTGCCAGCCCTGTTTCCTCCCAGGAGGTTCCTAGAGAGGCCCCACGGAGGCTTCTCCCTGCCTTTTCCGGTTACAGTTTCGGAGGCTGGGGTTTGTAAGTGGAAAACGGTTCTTGAGAAGAGGCAAAAATAATCTTGAACACCCGGTTCTCATCTAGAAAAGTTCGTAAGTAGAGACATTCTTAGGTAGAGGTCCCACATTATTACCTTCTCCCTCAAAATCTCTTAAGCTCCTTCATTCACTGAAGCTGTTGACTTTTCTTTCCATTCCTGCTTTTGATTAATGTTGTTTTCTTTCAGGTGAGACCCCGGCCTATCACTACGGCACCCACTACTCCTCAGCCATGATAGTCGCTTCCTACCTTGTGCGGATGGAGCCTTTCACACAGATATTTCTAAGGCTGCAGGTAACGTCCATCGCTTATTTCTGTCTGTTGCAGGGCTTGTTTTGCAACCTCAGTCTCAGCATCCTCAAGCCTCCATCAGTGCAGCCCTCCATGCAGCCATTCACCCCTCTTAAACCTGCTACCTGTTTATTGTGCTTGTTATTTATCATGCCAGAATGTTGTGAGTTATGTGTGTGACCAGATGGTGGGCAACATTTGTTTTTAGATGTAAATTGCTCCTGCAAACTTTGGAGTAAATCTCAGAGTGACTTTGTCTTGACTCATCTTCAGAAGGTGCTTTTTTCTTTCTTCTCCTTCTTCTTCTCCTTCTTCTTCTTCTTCTTCTTCTTCTTCTTCTTCTTCTTCTTCTTCTTCTTCTTCTTCTTCTTCTTCTCCTCCTCCTCGTCCTCCTCCTCCTCCGCCTTCTCCTCCTCTAAAGCCAGGTGCATCTTATGGAGTGAAATATATGGTATATGGGAGGAGGAGAAAAGGGTTGGGGCCATTAGGCTCTAGACCCCCTGGCTGACGAAACATAATGTATATGTTGGGTGCATGGGAATGACTGCTTTTTAATATTATTGGCTTTTAGACTAATTAGTTATATTAATTGGTTTGGGGCGTTTATATTGTTTGTTTTTTATATGTTGTAAGCTGCCCCCGAGTCCTCGGAGAGGGCAGCATGTAAATCCAAGAAATAAATGAATAAATAAGAAAGATGGGTATTATTTAAAAAAAAATATTTCAGAGTTGAATAGGATAGAATAGAATAGAATAGATTCTTTATTGGCCAAGGGTGATTGGACACGCAAGGAATTTGTCTTGGTGCAGATGCTCTCAGTGTACATAAAAGAAAAAGAGACATTTGTCAAGAATCATGTGGTACAACACTTAATGATGGTCATAGGGGCCAAATAAGCAATGAAGAAACAATCAATATTAATAAAAATCTTAGGATACAAGCAACAAGTGACAGTCACACAGTCCTAAGTGGGAGGAAAAAGATGATAGGGATGATGAGAAAAAACGAATAGTAATAGAAGTGCAGATTTAGTAAAAAGTCTGACAGTGTTGAGGGAATTATTTGTTTAGCAGAGTGAGGGCATTTGGGAAAAACTGTTCTTGTGTCTAGTTGTCTTGGTGTGCAGGGCTCCGTAGTGATGTTTTGAGGGTGGGAGTTGAAACAGTTTGTGTCCAGGATGCGAGGGGTCAGTCAATATTTTCCCCACCCTTTTTTTGACCTGTGCAGTCTACAGGTCCTCAAGAGAAGGCAGGTTGGCACCAATTGTTTTGTTCTGCATTTCTGATTCTCCTCTGAAGTCCGTGTCGGTCTTGTTGGGTGGCAGAACCAAACCAGACAGTGATGGAGGTGCAGATGACCGACTCAATGATTCCTCTGTAGAACTGGACCAGCAGCTCCTGGGGCACTTTGAGCTTCCTGAGCTGGCGCAGAAAGAACAATGTTACAATGAAGCTGTCCTTTTCCTTCCCCAGGGTGGTCACTTCGACTTGGCCGACCGAATGTTTCACAGCGTGCGCGAAGCCTGGTTCTCTGCGTCCAAGCACAACATGGCCGACGTGAAGGAGCTGATCCCAGAATTCTTCTACCTCCCAGAGTTGCTGCTTAACTCTAACAACTTCGATCTAGGTGAGAGAGACTCTGTTCAGTGACAGGTAGTTCTCGGTTTATGACCCCACCGGCCCCAATTGGGGTCAGGATTCCTCTTGATAAGCAAGAGGGTTGCTAGGTGAGTGCTGCCCAGTTTTATAACACTTTTTGCCATGGCTGTTAAGTGGACACACTCGCCTAACAATTGCACTGCTCAGTTCTGACTGGGCCTCAGCCCACTATCAAGCACCAGAAGTTGGGGCCCCCTGTGTCCGGCCCAAAGTCCTTATGTGAAGCCAGAGGTTGGCCTGACACTGTTTGGTAGTGATAGAGGAATGCCGGGGTGTGTGTGTGAAGCGTTATAAAATTGTGCAGCACAAACTTACAAACATTTAACACATAGCAGGGGTTAGTTACCCATCTCATTTTAGAAGATTCATTTTTAATACAGAAAAAGAATATGTTCTTAATTCATTAAGTCAACATAGTAATCTAAATGAAAAGAAGAATATTGTTCAAACATTCTAATGATATAGAAGTTAAGTTGATAAAAAAAGAGAAAATATAAAATCATTCTGGTATATTCATACATTTCTCATATTGTTCAATTTTTATTTTTATTTTTATCTATGCACTTATAGACTTTATTCCAAATAGTATAAAATTCAGATTCTTCTTGGTCATTCAACCTTCTTGTCATCATATCCATCTCTGCACAATCTAATTTTTTTTATTATTACCTCTTCTTTTGGGGGGATGTAATCTAAGGGGCTCAGAGTTGGAATGGTTCCAGTCGAATCCAGGCATGGCCGTTAATAAATCGAACCCTGCGAGAAGCACAGGGGTGGAAGTGGTTTATTTCTCAGGTGCTATTTGGTTCCCTGACAACATGGTTTAGACTGCCATTTGGCTGGGGTGATGTAGGATTTCCTGCTCAGGCAGGGGGTTGAACTCGATGACCTGTAAGGTCCCTTTCAACTCTAATAATAAATAAATAAAATAAACAACTAGACCAGGACTCTTTGTGGTAGATTTATGACTTGTTTGCAACAAATAGCAATAGCGCTTAGACTTATATGGCACTTCACCCTGCTTTTAGCACTTTACAGCCCTCTCTAAGCAGTTTATAGGGTCAGCCCATTGCCCCCAACAATCTGGGTTCTCATTTCCGACCTTGGAAGGGTGGAAGGCTGAGTCAACCTTCCGTAGGTCAAAAGCGAACTGCCACATTGCAGCCCGCAGTAGTGCATTCGAGCCACTGTGCCACCAAGGCTCACAATCACCTTATAATATCATGAAAATAGTTTTACAATAGGAACCACCTACTTAATTTATTTTGTTTTAGTAAAAATAGCTTGGAAGAAACCAGGAAGAAGTAAGGGCAACGTTTAATCTTTGACGTGAAACCACCATACTCTTTAATTGTGTATTTTCTTTGTATTAAGCTCTAGGTGTTAGATCTGAGCATTCTTATAAGAAAATGAAATAGATCAAGGCCTGCTTCCCAGTATTGGTCTCAAAAAATAAAATTAACTTTTTATGCTCCCCTCTTATAGATAGAATAAAATTCAAACCTTCCACAGAGACTTGCAAATTCAGTGAATTACGCAGTATTCAGGATATTTGTTCAAGATACAAATCTAATTAATAATAATAATAATAATAATAATAATAATAATAATAATAATAATAAGCATATTTTTGTTTTATAGGTTGCAAACAGAATGGCACCAAACTCGGAGATGTAATCCTTCCTCCGTGGGCAAAAGGGGATCCCCGTGAATTCATTCGAGTACATCGGGAGGTAATACAACTTTCTCTTTTAAAAACAAGAGAGAGAGAAATTTTAAAAAAGAACAGGCAAAAATACTGACTTTCATCCAATATTTGAGCTGTGTTGTAATAAATTGAGAGATCCAGTTTACTGTAGTGATTAAGTGGCGAGTTCTAATCCTGTTTTGGGCACCAAGGTTAGTTGGGTTTTCTTGGGACAATCATCAGGAGACTGAGTTCTAGTCCCACCTTAGGCCTGAAAGCTGACTGCGAGACTTTGGACCAATTACCAAAAGACTGTGAGTTCTAGCCCTGCCTTAGGCATGAAAGCTGACCGGGTGACCTTGGTCCAATCACCAGGAGATTCCAGCTTTGCCCAGATAAAATATGTAATGAATTCCTCTCTTTTTTCTGGAAATAATCTTTGGGTGCAGGTGAGTCACCCTGTTTCTTTAACTGTTGCTCTTATTCCTCCATGGTAAACAGAACCAACGGAAATGTCGATTGGTAAATAGAACCGGTTGCTTCTATTTAACCCCTGTGTTCTAAATTGCAGGCCTTGGAGTGTGATTTTGTGAGCGCACACCTACACGAATGGATCGACTTAATCTTTGGCTATAAACAGCAAGGGCCACCGGCAGTAGAAGCTGTCAATGTCTTCCATCATCTCTTTTACGAGGGGCAAGTGGACATCTACAACATCAACGATCCATTGAAGGAAACAGCTACAATTGGATTCATTAATAATTTTGGGCAGATACCTAAACAGGTAGCATGTTTTATTTTGTTTTTGAAATGGCTGGTTTTACCCACATTTTGGAAGATCTGTGAGATTTGCACTTTCCCCAACCTGCTGCTTTCTAGACAGATTGGGATTTTGGTAACTATAGCAACCCCAGGCTCTGTAGCCCTAGGAGCAGCAATAAAGGAGAATGTTTGTAGCTGGGGGTTGAAGTGAGGAGGGTCTTTGTTGCTCTCTGAGCTTGCCAGTGTTTCATTGTCCAAAGCAGGTAACACCATCACTGCTAGTTCCCAACCTTGGCCACTTGAAGATATCTGGACTTCAACTCCCAGAATTCCCCAGCCAGCATTCCCAATATTCCGAGCAGAGTCCTGTTGTTTCTCCACACACACGCACTCGGGCACTGATTGTTGTGTGGGGGCAGGAAACAGAGAAGTTAAACAACCGCCTGTGCTTGCAGAGAGAGTTATGATACGGACACGTTTTGAATGGCCTCTCTGCAAGTCAGGCACTTTTGCTGGAAATCTTACCTAACCTTTAATGCTGCCCTGTTCTCTTCCCTCCTGCAGTTGTTTAAGAAACCCCACCCACCAAAACGAGTGAGAAGCAGAATTAACGGAGAAACGAGTGGGATTTCTGTGCCCCCCGGCATCACAAACGACAAGATTTTTTTCCACCATCTAGACAACCTCAAGCCTTCTCTGGCGCCAGTCAAAGGTACACGGGATTCATTTGGCGTATTTTAATTTTACTTCCTAGTCCACTTTGCGGTTCCTCCTCCCACGTTTACCTGTATCAGTGGCCTTCAGTTGAGATGTCTGGACTGCCACCTCCAATTTAAACATTTGCTTATGTGGGTGTAGACCAACTTTGTACTATATACACACACTGGGGATTGATTATTCTTTGCTATTTTGGTATGCATACTTTTTAGGAATTTAGAAGATGGCCTGCAACCTTCAAGGCTTTGTTTTAAGTCTTTCTATTTATTGCTTTTGCCCATTGTTGCTTTTAATTAATCTCTTCCCATTGTCCCGGTAAATTTCTCCAACCCCCGAGACCCTTTTCACCACTCATAATATTGAACGGAAACCTGATTCTTCAAACACACTTACTGAGAGAAGAACAGGTTTCTGTACCATACTCCGGGACTTGAAAAAAGTTCCTTTTTTACTTGCTGATAGTTACAAAATAGTTATTTTACATTTTTTAAAAAGTTATAAAATAACTAAAATAACTGAGAACATTAAAATGTCTGCCAGAAATGCATTTTAAATTCATGAGAACTCTTCAGACGTTTATAAAGGTAGTCCTCAACTTACAACCTCAACTGAGCATAATTTAAAACTGTAAATGATAGTCATAATTCAAGAGATGAAAAAATATGAATCCTGACTTTCCTGTTCTGTTTTCTTCCACAACAGAACTCAAGGAGCTGGTGGGGCAGATAGTTTGCACAGACAAAGGGATTTTGGCTGTAGAAATGAACAGAGTTCTCCTCCCACCCACCTGGAACAAAACGTTTGCTTGGGGTTATGCGGATCTCAGCTGTAGGTTAGGAACCTATGAATCAGATAAGGTTTGTATCTCTCTGGCCTATAATGCCACTCATACAATACAGTGATATCTCGTCTTACGAACCCCTCGTCATACCCACTTTTCGAGATACGAACAGGGGTTTAAGATGTTTTTGCCTCTTCTTCCAAACTATTTTCACCTTACGAACCCGCCGCCGCCACTGGGTTGCCCTGTCTCCGGACTTCCGTTGCCAGCCGAAGCGTCCGTTTTCATGCTGGTGGGATTCCCCTGCAGAGATGGGGTTTCCCATGGAGGGGAGCCTCAGGGGAATCCCAGCAGCGCTGGCAAAAGGGGTGAATTTTGGGCTTGCACACATTCATCACTTTTCCATTGATTCCTTTTTTAAAAAATATTTTATTTACAAATATACACTAAACACATAAGAACATATAGTTACGATTGACAATGAAAAACCTGTTGAATGACATAGGCAGCAATCGTATACTTTGACCATAAGCCAAAACAAATAAACAAAACAGTCAATGAACATACAGAGCTACAAAAGGAAGGAGAAGAAAGAAGAAGAAGAAAGGGAAGAAAGGAAGGAGTGGGCGGCTGTACGGTAGAACTGGGTTAAGATTATGAACTAGTTAGGAACTGAATGGAAACCTGGCTGGGATAAACACAGACCCATCCTAAGACAAAACACAGGAAACAGTGCAAGGGCAGACGAGATGGACCAGGGGGTCTTTTTCTGCCCTCAGTCTTCTAGGTTTCTATGAATGAGAAAGGAAGAGAGGGAGGAAGGAAAGAAGGAAGCAAAAATCCACAGGAACTGAATGGAAACCTGCCTGGGAGAAACATAGACCCATCCTAAGATAAAACACAGGAAACAGTCTCAGGGCAGACGAGATGGACCAGGGGGTCTTTTTCTGCCCTCAATCTTCTAGGTTTCTATGTGTGTTTTTTGCTTGTTTTATTTTAGGCAGTGATTGTTTATGAATGTTTATCGGAATGGGGACAGGTTCTCTGTGCCATCTGTCCAAACCCTAAACTGGTCATTACTGGAGGCACCAGCACCGTGGTCTGCGTGTGGGAGATGGGCACTTCCAAGGAAAAGGCCAAAATGCTGACCCTCAAGCAGGTATATTAAAACTCTGCCTAAGATCCTGAAAAGATCTTCCCGGAAACCTCTACAAAGTATTGTGGCTGAATGATGCAACTAAAATATTTTCATTTGAAAGCGGTCACTGTTTTGGAAAACAGGGCAAATCTCCATCCAGGAAGAAGACAGAAAATGAGAGGAGAGGAACAGGGGGAAATAAAAGAAAGAAGGAACAGGGGAGGGAGGAAATGGAAGGAAAGGAAGAAAGGAATGGAAATGGAAAGGAAGTGTGTCTGAAGAAATAACTGTTGACCCGTTGTGTAGTTCTGCACCTCGATTTTGATTTCCGCTCTCTTTTGCTTTGTGTTTAGGCCCTGCTTGGCCATACGGAGACGGTTACCTGTTTAACAGCTTCACTGGCCTATCACATCATTGTGAGTGGGTCATGTGACCGCACCTGCATCATCTGGGATTTGAACCAACTCTCCTTTGTGACGCAGCTTCGGGGTCACAGGGCTCCGGTCTCCGCCCTCTGCATCAACGAACTGACGGTAGGAGAGGGGAGCCCAGGCCTCGTCAGCCGAACCCCTGTAGCCAGAGACCAGGGCTTGTAGGGTGCTTCACAGGCAGGCCTGGACTTAACAACCACTCATTTAATGACCAGCCTCACACCGACAGGTGCGCATGCGCCCACGACGATCCAGAAGAGTGTACCTGTAGCGGCCGGCAAATGGAGCCCTCACTTGCCAGGCCCGTGTGCAGAAGACAGGCCCGTGCAAAAAGCGCATGCGCAGAAGGCCAGGGGCATGTGTGGAGGGTAGGCATGCATGCGAATCAGGCGCCTGTGTGCACACACTCGCTTTGTGCACACGTGGCAAACCACAGTAGCGCCAAAATGGGAAACCCAGCCTGGAGGCCCCCTCCGTCAAGGCTGCATGTTGAGTCAAGAGTGGAGCGAGAACGGTTTACACACACGCACACACTCGGGTCTGCTTCCCTTCAGGAGCTGGGAAAGTGAAACGTTTGGACTTCAAAGAGAACTTCTAGGGAATGGAATGGAATGGAGTAGAATAGAATAGAATAGAATAGAATTCTTTATTGGCCGAGTGTGATTGGACACACAAGGGATTTGTCTTTGGTGCAGATGCTCTCAGTGGACATAAAAGAAAAAGATGCATTTGTCAAGAATCACGTGGTACAACACTTAATGATGGTCATAGGGGTCAAATAAGCAATGAAGAAACAATCAATATGAATAAAAATCTTAGGATACAAGCAACAAGTGACAGTCCTAGAGTCCTGAGTGGGAGGAAAAGGATGATGGGAATGATGAGAAAAACTAGTAGAATAGAAGTGCAGATTTAACGACCTTTCTTGCCACCGTTGTTACGTGAGTCACCGCATCAGATTTGGCTTCTGCGCCTGCACTTGAAGCAGAATTATCAGCGCAAATGGCTGAAATCTCTCACGCGCGTCCTCACACCAAATTTGGCTTCTGCCTGTGCCCCCCTCCCTCTCTGGGGCCAGAGCCTGATCTGGCCCCTCCCTCCCAGCACCCGGGCAGAGGACCAGGTTTTGAATCCCACCTCTGCACTGCAACGCTGGGAATGTGACTTCCGTGCTAGGCCATTCAAGAAGACCTTTATTATTTGTTATTATCATTTATTAGATTTGTATGCTGCCCCTCTCAGAAGACTCGGGGAGGCTCACAACAATGGGACAAATCTAATGCATTAAAAGAAACCTAAAACCCATGATTTAAAAACCATTCCACACACTCGTACCATACATAAATGATATAACCCAGGGGCTCAGCTTCCCCAAGCCTGACGACATAGGTGGGTCTTTAATAGCTTATGAAGGGCAAGGAGGGTGGGGGCAGTCCTGATCTCCGGGGGGAGTTGATTCCAGAGGGCCGGGGCTGCCACAGAGAAGGCTCTTCCTCTGGGGCCCACCAGACGACACTGTTTAGTCGATGGGACCCGGAGAAGGCCAACTCTGTGGGACCTAATCAGTCGCTGGGATTCGTGCAGCAGAAGGCGGACCCGGAGATATTCTGGTCCGGTGCCATGAAGGTCTTTATAGGTCATAACCAACACTTTGAATTGTGACCGGAAACTGATCGGCAACCAATGCAGACTGCGGAGTGTTGACGAAACGTGGGTTCAACTGAGCTGCTCAATCTTTTGGTTTTTTAAATTCTGTGGCTTAATGAGGTGGCATGAATTGATAATGCCCTTGTCTTGTTTCCCATCAAGTTGAATGGCACAATTTGAAAACTGTTGTGCGTTAAAGATTGTTTGTGTGTGAATGTGTAGTGTGTGTGTTTCTGAAAGGTTTTCCTCCTCTCCTTCTAGGGCGACATTGTGTCCTGTGCCGGGACCTACATCCATGTCTGGAGCATTAACGGGAACCCCATTGTGAGCGTCAGCACCTTCACCGGACGCAGCCAACAGATTCTCTGCTGCTGCGTGTCCGAAATGAACGAGTGGGACACTCAGAATGTGATTGTGACTGGGCACTCGGATGGAGTCGTCCGAGTAAGTCCCCGCAGCAGTGAACCAACCTATTCCCTCCCCCCCCCCCTTTTTTATATCTTCCTCCCGTTTGGACAATTCATCGTACATGTGAGTCTTGAAGGCCACCAGGGGTTCTGCAGATTCGTGGAAGTAACAGAAAAACAAACCCAATTCTTAATTTTGAGCTATTGTTTAAAAGCTGTATCACGAAACAACTTTCTAGGGTTTTCCGTTGCATTGTAGCAATTTTTGCAGATTTCCTTTATATTATATTGATTCCCTCCATTATTATTATTCTAAACATTTTTCGACAGGATTTATTAATAAGAATGGAGTTGATTTTAATTTAAGGGTTCATTCTCCCTTATGTATTTTAATGAGCCGTGATTTGCTCTAGCAGCAATTTGCTTTAGGTGAAAAGAAAGTTAAGCAAATGGCAATATCTTGTCAGATTTGGATGATAAAATATGGATAATTAATGTTTAAGATTAAATAACTGTTCTTTTTGAAGGGCAATTAGTATATGATAAGGGTAAAGAAATTTTTAAGAGGTAAACAAGGATGTACGACAATTGAAAACAATCACTTTGGCCTAAATGTAATAAAATTTAATAGATAAGTGAAAGCAAATAGATGAGATGTAATAGCAAATAGTATTGTAAGTTTCTATAACGATATTGAAAAAGTTTATATGAACATTTTCCAGGTGATAAAAGTAAAGGAGGCAGCATATTGTTGGATGATAAAACACCCAATATAAATGTAAATTCATTGTATTTTATTGAAGATTGAAGGTACAGTGATGCCTCTACCTACAAACACCTCTACTTACGAACTTTTCTAGATAAGAACCAGGTGTTCAAGATTTTTTCTGCCTCTTCTCAACCCTTGTTCACTTACAAACCCGACCCTCCAAAACTATAACCAGAAAAGGCAGGGAGAAGCCTCCGTGGGGCCTCTCTAGGAATCTCCTGGGAGGAAACAGGGCCAGAAAAGGCAGGGAGAAGCCTCCGTGGGGCCTCTCTAGGAATCTCCTGGGAGGAAACAGGGCCAGAAAAGGTGGGGAGAAGCCTCTGTGGGGCCTCTCTAGGAATCTCCTGGGAGGAAACAGGGCCAGAAAAGGTGGGGAGAAGCCTCTGTGGGGCCTCTCTAGGAATCCCCTGGGAGGAAACAGGGCCTCCACCCTCCCTGTGCTTTCCCCAATCGCACGCATTATTTGCTTTTACATTGATTCCTATGGGAAAAATGGCTTCTTCCTACAAACTTTTCTACTGAAGAACCTGGTCACAGAATGAACTAAGTTCATACGTAGGGGTACCACTGTATACAATACTGCACAGTTTAAAAGTGGACACCCCCCAAAAAAAAATCACCCCAAAAAAGAAAGTTAAGCAAATGTAAAAATAATATTGTGTGTATTAAAGCAGGGATCTCCAACCTTGGCAACTTTAAGACTTGTGGACTTCAAGTCCCAGAATTCCTTCAACTTCCAGAATTCTGGGAGTTGAAGTCCACAAGTCTTAAAGTTGCCACGGTGGGAGCCCCCTGTGTTAAAGGATGTTAGCTCAGTTCCTCATTGTGTATTTGTCACCCTAGTTTTGGCGGATGGAGTTTCTACAGGTCCCTGAAACACCAGCTCCTGAACCCGTGGAGATGCTGGAAGTGCAGGAGGACTGCCCAGAACCACAAATAGGTGCTTTGTTTTGTATTCTGAATCATCTTCCTTGTTGTCAACTTCAAATTCAGCTAGTCCTCAACTTACAACTGGTTTGGTCAAGGACCATCTGGAATTACAAGAGTGTTGAAACAAAGGGGGCATAAGACACCCCCCCCCCCCAAATTCCGATTGTTGCCTTGTCTCTGAGCTCATGTGACAAAAAGCAGCAACACACCCATTCTTAACAGCCACAACACCATCCCTTTGTGGGTCATTTAACGGCTGCAGCTGGAGGCACCTGGATTGCAGCCATTGATGAGGTGGCCACATAGGTACCTAACTTAACAACTGCAACAATTTATAGCCCAAATTGTAGACTCCGTCGTGGTTGTAAGTTGAAGACTATCCGTATAATGATTTATGATATGATTGTGATTTAAGAAAATTTGATATGTGGGTTTAGAAGAAGAGAAACGTTTAGGACAAAGGTGGAATAAGAACATAAGAAGGCTTGGAAAACATTCTTTGCAGAGAGTAACAATGAAAGAACTTGCAAGCCAATAAGAGCTGGGAACATTATTGGCCCCTGTTTACGGCTAGAAAGAAACTTATTCGGAGCAAATTAGAGCAATGAAAAAAAAAACCTGCAAAGTCTTAGGACTTGGAAAACATTCTTTGCAGAGAGTAACAATGAAAGAGCTTGCAAGTGGGTAAGAGCTGGGAACATGGTTAGCACCTGGTTAGGGCTGGAAAGAAACATTTGGAGCAAGTTAGAGCAATGAAAAAAACCAGGCAAAGACTTAGGGCCTGGAAAACATTCTTCACAAAGAGTAGCAATGAAGGAACCTACAAGGTAAGAGGTGGGAAGATGGTTAGCACATAGTTAGGGCTGGGGGGGGAAAGCTACATGCAGAGTATAAGACGCACCCAAATTATCAGCCTCTTTTAGGGAGGAAAATGGTGCATCTTATACACTGAAAAATACGGTATTTGTCTACCCACGTTTGTGTGCTTCTGAACTGCTAGAGCAAGTAACAGACACTTACCCTGTTACACAACGCTTGGGTCGCGAACCTTCCCGATGACAGGCTCGGCCTTTTAGCCACTGAGCCCTGGTGCCGCCCTGGTGCAGTTATTGAAGCCTCTACTTTTGCCTCCCAAGCAGAAGGTCCTGATGAAGACAGCAGTGATTCTGAAGCAGAGGACCAAGCCCCAGCCCAGGACGCCCACCCGCCCGAGACCCAGCCCCAACAAGCCCCTGTTGGTCACAGACCTCGGTCATCCTCCGCTCGAGCATCAGCTGCATGGTCAGTCGAAACCACCTCTGAAGACACAAGGCGTTGGTCTGACCACCTGAGCTTGGACGAGAAAGACGGCTTCATTTTTGTGAACTATTCCGACGGACAAGCCAAGGGATACGCGAGTGCGCCAGCAAACCATTCGAGTGCCAACCAAGGGGAGTTGCGGCACTACAGCAGGCTCAAACCAGGTGAGGGACACGGTTGCAAAACGGACGGGTCAGATGTGGTGGGGATGCAGCACGTGGAGGGTGGAGACTTCAGTTTGTTTGTTTGTTTGCGTGTTATATTTGTGTGCCACTCACTCCAATAGGACTCGGGGCAGCTAACAATAATTACTAAAAAATTACAGTTTTGCTGCTCATCCATGTAGCTTCTCCAGCCTGAAGTTGCAGAACGTTTCAAACCCAAAAGCAAAGAATTCCAGTTGCCATGAATCCACTTGGAGATAAACTCTACCCTGGATGGCTGAGACCCTTCACCAACATTGGGGGGAAGAGTTTCTGTTCTCTGTCCAGCCATGTTAGGGATTGGTGCCCATCTTCTGAAAAAAAAGGACCACTGGCTGCTCCATGACCAACAGAGATTTCCATAGCCCTGGTTCCAACCGAGGGTTAAGTTTTCTTTGTGAAGAAGCCGTGGATCAGAGGCTTCTCACTTGCCTGCTAGTGTGCTTCCTATTGTGAATGCTCCCTGTCCACCTCATGTCAGAGTCTGAGGAGGAGGAGGAGGATGGAGGTCCCTCTGGATGCCCTGGGCCAGGGGCTTTGCCAGTTGAAGCAGAGAGTGAGGCAGGAAGTGACTTGAGGGAGCCTGAGGGGGCTGATGTGACATCAGGGGAGTGGTCCCAGTCAGAGAGGGAGGAAGACATGAGAGGGGAAACTCAGTGGACTGACCCTCACTATAGAAGAATGCTTCAAGGCTAGAGGAGCTACAGAGTAAAATATATCAGCTTACAGCCTGAGCCTCTTGGAGGTGTGATGTCACTTCCAGGCAGTATAAAGGAAGGGGATTGTGGGAAATGGGGCGTGGAGACTCAGTGCCGTTCTTTGGAAGAGACATGAAACAGGTGTGTGTGAGCTTGAACAAAGTTTTAAAACCATGATTTCTGCTTCAAAAAGACAAATCTTGCTGGACGCTGCGCTGGGGAAAACCTTGGACACATGTTTAAGTAAACGAATTGGCCTTTATCTCAGGAACTCTGGACAATGATTTGCAGCTAGATCAAGAGATAAATAACTGCTTGTGTGCTGCTTTAACCCTGCCCTTCATTCATGTACACTTGATTTAGAATAAAGAGTCGGATTTTATCATCAAATGATTTCTGAGACCGGAATTTGCTCCAAACACTCACCTCTCATCACCTCTGTCTCTGTCTAGGCTACCGGTGGGAGAGGCAGCTAGTGTTCAGGAGCAAACTAACTATGCACACCGCCTTTGACCGCAAGGACAATGCCCACCCCGCAGAAATCACAGCGTTGGCCATTTCCAAGTAAGTAAGGCTGCCCTCTCTTTAACGCCTTGCGCATAATCCTTCCAGATGTACCGGAAGGCTTAGCAGGGCATTGAGGCTTCAGATCCCCCAAAGCAAAATAGGTGGGGGGGGGGGGACCCTGCCTGCTGTCATCTGTCTGAAAATGGGATTCAATCGATTCATCACCAAATGAAGCCGATTCCAGAGGGCCGGGACCCCCACAGAGAAGTCCCTTCCACAAGGCCTCGCCAAGTGGCATTGTCCCGTTGACAGGATCTAGAGAAGGCCGACTCGGTGGGACCGAACCAGGCGCTGGGACTCATGCGGAATTCTCCTCTTCCACCATAAATTTTGACCGGAAGCTAACACAGATTTGTTTCTTCCAGAGACCACAGCAGGATTCTCGTTGGAGACAGCCGAGGCCGAGTGTTCAGCTGGTCTGTTAGTGACCAACCCGGGCGCTCGGCCGCTGACCACTGGGTGAAAGACGAGGGAGGAGACAGTTGCTCCAGCTGCTCCGTCCGGTTCTCTCTTACCGAAAGACGTCACCACTGTCGGAACTGTGGACAACTCTTCTGTCAGAAGTAAGAACAGCCCAGTCAAGGGCCTGAAAAGTTTTTACTCCCGCACTGTGGGCGTGGCTTATTGTGTGGGTGTGGTTTGAGGGTCATGTGACCGGGTAGGAGTGCATTGACAAAGAATCAACAGCATTATTGGTTGAGGAGCATTTTAAGGTTTTTTCCTGAACCAACAAGGTTCAGAATGATAACAGATTAGGCAAGTAGCTCAATTTTCTTTACTTGCTATAAAAGTTCAGTTCTAGATAATGATTAAATGATTAAGGTGTTTATGGGTTGAAAACATACTATTTAATTATTTCCTATTTTGAAAAGGATCACATTAAGGTGCTATAAAAGGAAGGACAATAAAAAACTATTAAGTACTCAATAAATGCTGCATAAACTTACTACCCCCACTGCCCCCCCCACCCACCAGGAGCCCATCACTGGAATGCAATAAAATGCATGTGAATACAGTGGTACCTCGAGATACGAGTTTAATTCGTTCCGGACCTGGGCTCTTAAGTCGAGCAGCTCTTATCTCGAACGACTTTTCCCCATAGGAATTAATGTAAATAATTTTAATTGGTTCCAGCCCTCAAAAAACTCACAAAGTTAGTCTAAATTATGCAGAAAGACATGTTTTTAATGAAGAAATGTACATGTACATATAAATGAATAATGAAGTTTCTTTCACTTAACTTGTAAACTTTCTTAAACTTTTAAATTTACATATGTTCAACTTCTCTGCCACCCAATCCTGTAGGACAGAGGTCCCCAACCCTTTTTGCACCAGGGACCGGCTTTAAGCGATCAAGAGAGGAATGGGTGAATGAATGGACGGAGGGTGGGTGGGAAGAAAGAAAGAAAGGGGGAAGGGACAGGAACAGAGGAAGGAAGCAAGGAAACTTATGAAAGGGGAGAGTAAGAGAGGAATGAGTGAAGGGAGGGAGGGAGGGAAGAAGGTGGGAAGGAGAAAGAAAAGAAGAAATAGAGGAAGGGAAGGTAAAAGAGAGAAAGAAAAAGAGCAAGAAAGAAAGAAAGAAAGAAAGAAAGAAAGGGGGAAGGGACAGGAACAGAGGAAGGAAGCAAGGAAACTTATGAAAGGGGAGAGTAAGAGAGGAATGAGTGAAGGGAGGGAGGGAGGGAAGAAGGTGGGAAGGAGAAAGAAAAGAAGAAATAGAGGAAGGGAAGGTAAAAGAGAGAAAGAAAAAGAGCAAGAAAGAAAGCTGCAAGCACCCCCCCGAGCCCCCCAGGCCGGCTGCAACCTTTTAAAACACGTGCGCCGCTTCGCAGCTGTCTCCTGAAGCCGAACGCGGAAGTTAGCGTTTGGCTTCAGGAGACAGCTCCTTGGCGCTTGTATCTCGAATTTGGGCTTGTAAGTAGAACAAAAATATCTCTCCCCTCCCAGCTCTTATCTCGAGTTGCTCTTAAGTAGAGCAGCTCTTATGTCGGGGTTCCACTGTATTTCACTAACATTTCAAGCTAGTGCCCTTCACTTAAAACCACCTGTGGCTCCTGTGCCGTAGGTTCGCCATCATTTGTATAGAGCCTCCAATTCGAGCAGGGGGTTGGACTAATACTCTATGTTCTATAGCAGGGCTGTCAAACCTACGGCCCGCGGGCTGGGTGTGTCACACACTGGCCACGCCCATGCCCGGTTTGGCAAAGTGGAGGGAAAGTCCCGATACACCACATGACGCCATTGTGACAGCCCTCTTCCACCTCCACAACCCACACCCCTAGAAACCGGTTTTGTAGCACAACCAAGCCTGCTTTACGGAGACAAGAGTCTTGCCCTGAACAGGAGAAGGAATGGGAAGAGCCACCAGTATTAAGCCCACGTTTCTTTTTTCCTCCAGGTGCAGCCGTTTTCAGTCCGAAATCAAGCGCTTGAAAATCTCTTCCCCGGTTCGGGTGTGCCAGAACTGTTATTACAATTTGCAGCACGAGCGAGGGCCGGAGGACGGATCCTGGAATTAACACCGCCAGGGTCCACAACGCAAACCCCGATTACAGTGTTGCAGGGCCAGCAAGAACTCAGCCGACGGGATTAATTCCAGGGACGCGCAAGCCCATCCGAAGAGGTGGCAGCATTGGCCATTCCCGTGTCCGTCTTTCCTACAGCAAGGGCTGCACGCAAGAGGAGGGGGCGGCAATTATTTTGTGGGTGCCTCTGCAGAGACGGGGCCAGGGGGAAAATCAGCCAGGATCTGGCGGGAAATACGTAAGGATGGCCACAATTTGCGTGGAGGGCCCCCAAAGCCCCTGCCGTCTTCTCTGCTAGGAAGAGACCTCATTCACCACCTCTTGATCCATCTTGACCTTTTGTAGCTAGTCCCCTTTTATTTGGGTTGCCAGAAGCAGGAGGCTTTTTAGAAGAAGAAGAAGAAGAAGAAATAGTTGTAAATTTTGCCTTCTTCGCAAGCAAACTGTGGATATTGTAAATAGAGGGAAAATGGCCTTTTTATGAAAAAAACACAGACTGAACTGCCTGTTACATGGGACTTCAGACCACTCTACGTTGCCTCCCTTCTTTAGCTCATCTATTTAAACATGATTTTTCAAAAAAAGAACTTGAAAAGAAAAAGCATCACGGGGCATTATCTCACTTTTTTATTTTCCTTTATTATTCCAACTGCATGATTCTTTCAGTTAATCTCATGGTCTTAATGTAAGACAAGCTATTTTGAAGATGGGGGGAGGGAGAGGGGGGGAACACCCTTTTCTTTTGGGGCATAAGACTTCAAACATTTTATTCTAAACTGTAAGATTACCAAAAAGCCCCCCCCCCGCCTTCTGTTGCGTTTTTAATACATCTATTTAAAATCTGTCTTCATATTTAAATAAGGTCTGTTTTTATACACTGTGGGCCTTGCTGCTTGCTCCTTCTTTCCCATTGTAAGTAATCCACTAACCCAGGTAGGTCTCAGGCAAGTCTTACTTAAAACACTAGTAAATGACTTGCATGAAAATTCAGATTTAATACTTTTTGTTTTGGGGGGTTTTTTCCCCCAAAGAAAGCCAATGGACCATTGTTTTTAATTGTAGGTGTTTGTTGTTGTTTTTGTTTTGCAAAATGGACTTGGAAACAGTTGTCTTACAATTGGGCAATGCTTAGAGGGATCCCAGTGAATTCCAAAATCAATTTCAGACGTGCTCCTTTACTTAGGGTTTGAACCTCATGTTGCACCCCAGTTTTATCATTCATTGGTTCATTCGGAGGACATAAATTCAACTATTTTATATATTAGCATTTATGGTACAATGAAAAATATACTGATCTGATCCAATCAAACATCTCAGTAAAATGAGGCTTTGAAGTGCAGTATAGTTCTTTATTTCCTTCCTCCCCCATCTACTTGTTTTATCCTTCCTTCCTTTTTTGTTAATTGGGGACGAGATTAAATAAAAATAACTTATTATTATTAAAAATAATAATAATAATTGCTACTGCCTTTTAACTCTTGTAAGACAGCAGGGTTTTTTTTTAAAAAAGGTAACTCAGAACAACATGGCACATCACGAAATGTAGCACAACATAAACCTTGTGATTCGTTAACACTTCGGTGAGGAGGAAAATGAATTTAAAATATCTTGAATAATTTGCACAGAGCAATTTTCTCTGCTTAAACATCCCCTGGTTAGAAATCAATGCAGTGATTAGGTTAAGTATGTTGAGGATCTTTTTAATTGTCATGATGAGGACTGCAAGCCTTAATTGTGGTTATAACAAATGTATTTCAGGCCCCGAAAGAACCCGTCGTACAAGAGCACACACAGGTTTATGAAAATTGGTTTTTTCCACTGGGTGTTTTTGTTACAACCAGCATTGATCTAATGGCTATTCTGCCTTGTTCGGTGCGGCCAACTTTGATATCTGCAAAGTTTCTCAATATTTATTTTTAAAGAGAGAATCTTCAACTATTGAGGTTATGTTGAAGTAACACAGACTCTGTAATCATAGGCAGAGGGCGGCTTATGTGGTCCTTAAACTCAGCCTAACAACAGAAATTTCTAAAGTATAAATATAATGTCCATAAGAAAAATGGAAATTCTCTCAATCTCCTTCACTCCATTGAAAATTGTCTCTCCTCCCCCCTTTTCCCAAATAGGGGGAAAAATGAACTTGGAACTTCTTAATCTGAAGGTTGTTTTTTCTCAGCTTGACAAATTACTTTTTTTCAACTTTCAATTAATTCCTCCAAATAAAATTCTAAGCACTGGATGGCACTAACATCGTAGACACTAATGCTGGCTCATTAGAAGATACGTAGTGGTTTATTGTTTGTTTTTATTCTCCAAATTTTGAGTTAATGTAGACCTATTGTACCGGTGTTATTCTACACTTTTTACATTGGGTGTTTTCGGAGGGAGGGCAACTTTTCTCCTGTGTGGTTAAACGTGTGTACTTGTATTTAAAGTGAACAAATTCGCTACTTGACTGGGGATGAAATCTTCCAGATTTCTGCCCTTATTTATCTACTCCAAGGGGCAACTGCCAAGTTGCACCCTGTTGATGAGAGAGGAAAACGTGGGGTTATCCTGCACCAAGAAATGATGTGGCACCGTCTGTTAACTACCTTGAAGCCCCTGGAATACATGAATACTGAGCAATACAATTCTTGGGTGTAGTGAAGTCTCTAATTCGGAATGCTTTCCCTCTTCCCAAGTCCCATAAATGTTTCATAAATGTTCTAGCCCAGGAGTAGGCAAAGCTGGCTCTTCTATTGACTTGTGGACTTCAACTCCCAGAATTCCTGAGCCAATCATGCTAGCTCAGGAATTTTGGGAGTTGAAGTCCACAAATCATAGAGGAGCCAACTTTGCCTACCCATGTCTAGCCCAAAGTTTTTTCAGCTCGGCCATCTTGAAGGTGCGTGGACTTCCGTTCCCAGAATTCCATAGCTGGGGAATTCTCACAGTTGAAGTCCATGATGCTTCTTGAAGATGCTGAAGGTTGGATTGAGCAACTCTGGGCTTGACCCAACACCTTTTCTCCACCTGTTGCAATTTGCTTTTTGTGTGTTTGTGTGTAAAACAGAACATTGGTTGAGCAGCCGCCGCCAAATTGCCCTTTTTGCACTGTCAAGCAGCTCTACTCATCCCGCCTTGTTCTTTGACGTGGTTCTCCCTGAAGGCGTCCATTATACACTCTTCGTTTGTAACGTGTGACTATAGTGTTCATACTTAAGAAGGAGGTTAAAGTGGCAGCCCCCATCCATCATCTGCCTGTCCAAGAGCAAAAGACTTTTTAGAGACGTTATTTTGCACTTTCTTATGTATAAAAATTAGTAGGAACTTTTTCCTTTTCTTTTTCCCCCTTCATTTCTTTGTTCCAGACTCCTTTGGTTTTGGTAAAATGAACTGTGTATAAAAATAAAAAAAATATTTATGCAGTTAAAACTGTTTTTAGAAAATATTTTTAATTTCAGCAAGTTTGGTTACTTGTTGCATGACTTAACACAACTGACTTTTTGTGTCAGTATAATGTATATTTTTTGTCCTGTTATTAATTTGTAAGCCTTGGGGGTAAATGGCCATTTATTTGTACAGCAAACCAGGAGTAAATTGAAGATAACTGGCTAGGACTGGAGGGGTGGATTTTTGTACTATATTGAAGAATCCAATATCTGTTTTTGGTGGTTATGTAAAAGGCCTGAAGAATTACTATCTAGTGTGCAATCTGTGATATCTGAATGTTTTATTGTATATTTGTCTCCAATGCAAAAAGGTAGAGTAACACAAATACAATACATGATTAAATGCAATAGTTCAGGTACCTTTTTTGTTTTTCATTTCAAATAAATACTATTTACCACCAAGTTTTTCTGTCCCGATCTCTCTGAAATATTGTAGAACCCGTTTTGAAAACATCTATTTTTAAACTATTGGATGAGGCGTGTGCATCAAGAATTCTGTTTCCAGCCAAGTCAAACTCAGCCCATCCCAAAATCAAAGGAACTCAATTCTTTATCAAGTGCAAACTAAGAAGCTAATAGAAAGCACTGGACTTTTTTGGATCCGAGTTGTTGCAGTGTTTAAGAGTATAGGACTATTTAATTTTTAATGAAAAGCAAGCTTTCCGGCATTATTCCGGCATAAGCTTTCCCTGCATTATCCAATAACAAAATTTATGGTATTTAAGATTCTGAAATTTATATATTGCATGATAGTAGAATGAAATGGAAACATGAATCATGAAGATCTACTCAGGGTGTCCAGGGGGGAAAACATTTTGAAATCCCCTGATCTTTCCCTGTAACTTGCGATCTAGTTAAGGCGCAGTCGTAGATGACTTCATACCAAATGGCTCAGCTGTGGAGAACTAAAGAAAATTGAGCTACTTGCCTAGTCTGTGATCTTATTTGAAAACAAGTACTTGGACTCTTTTTCAGTTGATTAAGTCACATTATTTGAATAGACACAAAAAGGACAAACCATAAACAGCATTATTTGTTGAGGAGCACAGTAACATTTTAAGGTATTGTACTGAACCCACAAGGTTCAGTAGGATCACAGACTAGGCAAGTAGCTCAATTTTCTTTAATTGCTATAAAAGTTAGGTTCTAAATGATTAAAGCATTTATGCGTGAAAACATACTATTTATTTTTTTCCAATTTTAAAAGTAATTAAGGATCATACTAAGGTATTAGAGAAGCACAATAAAAAACCTATTAAGCATTCAATAAATAGTGCATAAACTTACTACCCCCACTGCATCACTCTCCCCTGCCCTCCCCGAAGCCCATTACTGCATATTAGTAACCTAATAGAACCAGAACTCAGGTATTCATTGCAACCTGTAAATACTCTTTACATACAAAGAAAACGCAATGCTGGGTGGTTGTTTTTCAGCAGAGCTTTATTATCTCTAGCTCAGTTCTACAAAATAGTCAAAACACGTCTCAAGGTTCAAACATTTACAGTATGCACAATTTTGCTAAGCAACTGGAGGTGTTTTACTGAAAAGTGCAAATTAAAAGGCAGACATAAGCGAAGAGATTCCTTTGGGTCACACTGCTAGAAGAGAGGTGAAAATTTCTAATTGTTGAAAACATTTCTAACAGAAAGAAAAACCTAAAGCCGAGTTATATTCCTAAACAGACATCCAGTACACGTTCTAATTCAGCCAATGTGATTCACACATTTACTTTTCCAGGTGCTTCCACTAAACCTATGAAGCAAAACACTTATTCTTTGTGAAGGGCTTATTGGCACGGCTTCTTATATAGGTGTGAGTCCATATATAAACACATTCTGAAAGAGTTTTGCAGCAGTTTATTCGGTTAGTCTCACATTGTCACCACCAAAAGGTGCTTTATATTTAAAAGGTATCCTAAACATATGACAATGCTGGAGCGCAACTAACATTATCAAGAAGGCCTTTTCAGTTTGAAGGAATAGCAGCATTATATAGTGGTGTCCCTTATTAGTGCAAACAAAGCTGACTGCTTTAATTCATTTGCATTCAGTTGCTTAAATACAAACAAATTTAAATTAAAATATATATATATATTTAAAAATTACACAAACATAACCCCCAAAATTACAATGCTATATTAAAACTGAACTTTACCTACTTTTATGAATCACCCACCAACATGGAATAAGTAGCATGTTTTATAAAGAAAACTTTTTAAGTCTAATTTTTCACAGACACACAATGACTAGCGTGCTCAGTGCAAATATTCCTACTAATCTTTAACCCGATGCCAGCATCTCGTTAGGTATCGTCTCTTTTGCTCTGGTTTTCCTCCCTAAGCGGCCATGTCCATTGGGCTCTAGACTCTGTCACTTTGGACATCTAAGGTTTTGTCTACGCAGGAGTCGTCCCATTTGAAATTCTCTCTCAAAGCCTCAACAAACCTGGTTATCCACCACTGGCACTGCCTGACCAAGAGTAGCATGGCTATAAAATGGCTCTTCTGCACCACTCTGGTCGGAAGATGCCTGGTGCCTGCTCTGACCACCCTCCCAAATGAAAAGAAAAATGGTGGGACCAAACAAGGGGCGCATTTAAAGAACTCCAGTTCTAATGCAGATTCCTCATCATGGCAAATGTGTCTTCGGATGTTCAAGCCAGGAGTCTCAGCCCGGCCTCAGGGCCAAAAGAATCACAACTGCTGCAAGGACTAGGGGGGCGGCCAAAGGCAAGGGGCGAAGGGAAAAACTTCAGGAAGTCCTGCATCTTACTCTTACTGAAAATCAAATAATGAAAAAGGTTTCATTATTTTGGAAGCCAAAGGCAGATCCCACAAAACGGCTTTGAAAAAGTAGCCAAGGCAAAAACAGGGGTTCAGCCGCTGCCTTAAAATCCTACAAAAATCAGAAGAACCTTCAGTGCAAACAAAATTAGCATTGAAATTAAATTTGTAGGGGACAAACCTCTAGAAGTTGCCTTGCCCAACCCAATGAAATAAACGGAGCTTTTGTGTTGTTTTGTGTCTGTAAAGACTGAGTCCTCTTTAGTCAGTCACAGCTTTTGGCTTCCCACGTTCTGTTTTATTTGAATTTAAAAAGAAGGTGTGTGGAATATGACCCGATAGCAGAAACCATGCAGGAGAACTGGAGAAACCAGGGGACCCTTTGAAACGCCACCGTTTGTGCCAGGAGGCTGGAGAAAAGTCTGAATCAGGTGGAGCAGGTCTCAGCGCTGCTCTTCAGACCGAGCAGCTGACTTGCGCCCTCCAGGCCCCCAACGCGACGGGCCAAGAGCTTCCAGGTGAAGGTGATGGACACACGAATCCTCCATGGCCAAGAGAGCGCCCCTAGCACCCTTCGCATAGAAGTCACAGAATACTTGAACTGAGCACACGTGGAGGGGCCGCTCAAAAGCTCTGAATGGAAGTGGCTTGAGAAAAGGCGGCCCACCCACCCCTCATGTGACTAGATCCCACCGCCACTCCCAGCTCCACGGAGAAGATACCCTAGGAGCCGGGGCCTTTCTCCTCTCCACTCCTACTGGGGGGGGGGGTTTCATTACACACACAGTCAACCTGAGGAACTTTAAAACAAAGATACAAATTTGCTTCTCTTGCCATTTGGTTTTTCCTTAAGTGGTATGATCAAATAATTGAGATACCAGCACTGCCCTACACAATTCCATCCACTGAACTGGTGTCATTAATATTAATATCATGGAACTAAATGAGGGCCTTCTTCTTATCAACTGCAGACCCTAATTGTTTGTTTAACTTTTATCTACTAGGAGTAGGTGCCTCATTGCTCAGAACAGAACAGTTAAGACCAAAGCAAGAAGTCTCATTCCATGAACTCAAGAATATAAATTATTGCAAAAACATGCAGCTGTTAAAGAGAAACGTAAAATCTTGCGTGGCCTCCTGGGTGTTCACAGTATTCTCCGTAAACAGTCACATCTTTGGATACAGGCTGCCTGGATCCCCACAGCCCTCCTCTCTCCTCAGAAGCGGAACGGCGTCCATTGCTGGCCGGGCTCCACTCCGTAGCCCACCACTCGAGCACTCCTAGCCCCTCAGCGATGGTTGGAGGAATCCTTTCTCAATGAGGTGGGATTTCAGAGTTTTATAAATGTTCAACTGCTCCTCTGGCTGGAGCACCAAGAGCTGTTTCAGCAATTTGCTGGGATTCGGGCCTCTGGGGATCACATTTAAGAAGACAACATTTCAAAATCCACTTTCCTACTTGTTTAATTTCTATATCGATTATATGGCAATAAAAAAAGAAACCCCCATAAGGAAAGATAGCAAAAGGGGCCTTCAAAGCACCCCAAAATACCAGTAGGGTCTTGGGAACTTCATTCCAGAGGGCAGGGGCGGCAACACGGACGCTGTGCTTCTGGAGTACCAACATGGGGTCCTTTTTAATGGAAGGGATCCAGAAGACAGCAGCACTGTTGGATCAAGGCCTCCAGGCAGATACCGGCTGGTCCTATGCCACGCAGGGCTTTACAATAGGTGACCACCAGGGCCTTGGATGGCACCCGGAAGTAGCTGCCAACCTCTAGAGCCTGGAAAGCAGGGGTGCTAAACGCCCCCTCAACACTGCCTGCGTTGGTACCTTCTGAGCCAATTGAACTTCCTGGGCAGTGTTCAAGAACAGCCCCGTGTAGAATATATTGCGCAATCAAGCTGTGAGGTGGCCTGGCCTTTTCATTCGGTCATTTTTATATAATGTCTTGTTCCTCTGGAAACAAAATAAGCACTAAAAACACTTTTGTGAAGGACCGAAGCAGAACAGCCAAATTGGAGATGATTTCATAGGTGCTCACGCTTAGCACTTCAACACCTACTGACCACAAGGAGCAGAGGGAAAACAATAATCCAGAGGCCTTCAAACTTGGCAACTTTAAGATTGATGGACTTTAATTCCCAGAATCCTCCAGCCAGCATCTGCCTGGAGAATTCTGGGAGCTGAAGTCCACTAGTCTTAAAGTTGCCATGTGTGGGGACCCCTGCTTTAATCCTTTAGGGTGGGTGCCTCCCCCCTTGAGCGCTCTCCTCTTGATTCTACTCCTGGGGGGAGAGAGCCAGCTAAGCACTGGGCTTTTCTAACTACTTCGTGGGCTGTAAATAAGTCTTTCTGCTTAGATTACAAAACGTGGCTTCCGTAACCTTTACTCGGGTCGGATCCAGGAACACCAAGGGCTTCCTCCTCTCAACAATAGCAAGACTACACTCCCGTTATAAAAGGCTGCCAGGGAAATTCACTACTAGACAACCAGAGGATTTGCCATCTAAAGCATCAACAGCCGACGTCTTTTGCACGACTGACTGAGCCCTAATACAGAAGATTCCACACGGGAGGATGGAAGCAGAACTGCCCGCGTGGCCATCGGACCTCTGGACCTCTCAGTTCCGGACCCCTAATTCATCTCTGCTTGGCTTCCCTGTTTCAAATGCCACCGGAGTGATGGTGTCAGGTGACCAGGAAGATGGGAACAAGCGGGACCCAGGGCTTGGGCTCAATGTCTTACATGATGTCCAAGGCAGGAGAAAATCAGGGGTGGGTTCTTATTGTATCCCAGGGCAATGCTCATTCATTTAGAGGCCATACAGAATTCTGTGGCATGAAGACACTGCTTGCACCGCTGCCCATATATCTATTCTTTCTATTTTGAGCCTGCTGCTGCACTCGAAAGCGATGCATCCTCTCTGCGCCTTCCTTAGGTGTCACTCCACAGGCAAACACACCACTGGGCCTTCTCCTCCCTTTACAATTGCTGACACAGTCAAGAACTCATACAAGTTTGACGCAGCATCTTTTGCAAAAGGGTGCTGAATTTTCCTTAGCAAAACTTGCAAAACCTCCTCCTCTTCTTCTTCTTCGTAGCCTATTCCCTCAGATGCGGGGTCCGTGTTTTCAGATCGCTGAATGCCCCGTTGCGTGGTCAGCTGCGTCTCCGAGACAGAGGCTTGCAAAACGTGGGCTTTAAATTAAACAGCCTCAATGCCGGCCACGTTCCACTCCTCTAAGAAGACGGGTTTCTGTGACACATTTTTATTCCAGCTCAATAAATGTTCACGGTATTATTTTTAAGCAGAGGATGAGCAACCTTTGAGGATGAGAAGAACTGACAGGGCCAATTATAAAGCTACACATAGTATTTATAAATAGTAAACAGGACTCCGAACAGCCTGGTATAACAACACAGCCCCCACAGTGGGACAAGGGGACCTCATGTCAGGAAGGAAGCAGGCAGCTGGACCAGAGGGTGGAAACGGCCACGCTTGGTCCCTGGAAGATGAACCACGTCCATTTCCTGGAGAACGTGGTCGACATTTACCGGCTGAATTCCGGGCTGTTTTTAAAGTTTCCTGGTGTTGGGCTTATAGAAGAGAATTACAGGGTTTCCTTCCCAGAGGGCCCTCTCCCACATCTGGCCACTTGATTGAGGCTGGGCATCCCATTCTCAGAAGACTTGGGTGCAGAAATGGCCACGTGACGCTTCCCATTGTGGAACCCAAGAACAGGGCTGGATTGACACAAGAGCCCAGCACGTGAGACGTGGCTGGAAGAAATGAAACGACACCTGAGGGAAACTCCTACCTTATGAAACTGGTGATGTAGACGTGCACAAAAGTAGCCATCAAGTACTGACAATCAAAACGATCCATTATTCCACCGTGGCCAGGAATAGTATCAGCAAAATCCTTAAAGGAAAAAAGACATCCTGATATTAAGTATCTGACTACACGGACCAGCATCCACAGCGAGAATTGTTTAGCAGGGCTGTCAACCAAGATCGCAGCAGAAGGGAGAAGGCACCAGATTCCAATGGGGAATTTGCAAAAAAAGAAAGAAAAGTGTGCGATGATGTCACTATGCAAATTACAAAATCTGTATCAATGCTGTCGTTTGCATAATGACATACAAGTGACACTATTTGGGATTGACTCGTGCTATTTGCATAATGATGTTTAGATGCAAATCGCTTTATTTTGTATCAATTTATGTCATTTGCATAATGAGGCCATCACAACAAAAGGCATAAATTGATACAAGTGGCTTCATCTGCATAATGATCTCATTACCCAAGTGACATAAATTGCTGTTTACATGCTTTTGTATTGAACAGGCCTTGGTGAATACAAGGCATCGCTTTCCCCTTAAATCATTTAAACATTATGAGGTTTTACCCTTGCTATCTTTTAAACTATTGAGTTGAAAGGTAATGATCACGGCAGAGGTCCATTAATAATCGTTTATTACCTTCTAGAAATGTGGACTTACCCAAAGCCACTGCAGGCTGTAAGTGCTCACCTTGATTTTGAAAGCTCTTTTGAACCCACTAGCAAAGAACCCTCCAAAGGGCCCAATCAAGGAGGCAAATGTTGACAGGGCAAAGCTGTGCATCTGGAATGGGTACAAGGTCACCGTGTCCTGCAATAAGACACAATCATTCTCTTTTATCAGCATGTATTGGACATTAACGGAGGAAATCAGTCCTAAATTTAGCCTATTAAAGGATTAAAAGCTTCCAAGCTAAATTAACAACTTAATTGTACAAACAGAAAATAACCTTGGTGAAAGTTGGAGTAAAGGATGGAGATGAATGTCATCCAGAGAAGTTCATGTGGCTCTTTTCCTCTGTTATCAAAAGGGCAAAAGTGATTCCTCTTTTGAGGCTAAATTAGGGGGGCGGGGGTGTGTGTGAAATGCCCCTAGTGCACTTGTGCTTATAGGTCACTGGAGAACCGGTTGCAAAGGGGCCGCGAGTCTCCACCCACCCACCGCCATTTGGGTTCTTTTACCTTCTGTGCATGCCCAGAACACACATGTGCAGAGGGTAAAAGGCCCCAAACGGTGGCGTCCGGGTGGGTGGGTGGGTGGGGGACTCACGCTCCCTTTGCAACTGGCTCTATCGGACGACCGATAGGCATGAGCACACTGGGAACATCTCACCCCTGAACACAGGCCAGAAATAGCAGGATTTCACCCAAACCGTGTTGCGGAATGATTAGGTTTTTTCCTCATCAGGATCACCAAGTTCATATAAACATTATATCATATTATAGAAGCTACCAAAGCAACGGAAGCTCTGTCCACTAGAGGAGAAATGTGCATAGTCAGGGTCTGGTGCCAGAACTCTACCTTGCTATTTAAAGGAAAGGCGCATAATTGGGCATTCTAGGTACAGAAAAGTCCTCCAGGTGAGAGAAAGTCCTTCTTGAACCCAGAACACAATCCGCAGAATAGGTTTGTTCATGCGGCCACTGCTCCCTGTGCTGCTCGCTGTCTTTAACCTCTAAGCCGTTGCGCCTTAACGGAGGTTTCCTTTGGGATATGTCCTTGTACTTGGGGGAAACAGGGGGAAATGCTTGTTCCCAGCGTTGTTGTTCCACTTGTTCTAACAAACTAAGTGGGGGGGGGGAGAGAGCCGGGCATTTTAGACCATCCTTTAGCCCTTTTTGTAGACCGTTTCCTGAAGGCTTAAGGCCTCGCTCTTCTTTGCCTACCTTCCTCAGGACAACCTGAAGCAATGGTGGCAAGGAGTACTTCTTTAGCTGGAAAAGTTCTGAGGGTTCACATTCTGTGACGAACCTGTTCGTCTCACTGTCGTATTCCACGGGGCAAACAAAGTACTGGTATTGTGCCAGAAGATGGGCCACCTGAAAGGAGAACAGACGTCCTGAGATACTGCTGAGTAAGGGCTGCCTGTGAAGTTGGGGAGAAACCATGAGCTTCTCCACTGAGGTTATTTATATACATATGCCTGGAAAGAAAGCCCAAGAGGGAGACACACAACCTGGCTAGGCTGGCTGGCTAAACTTGCTGCTCTTGAGATCTTTTAGTTACCAAACTGTTATTACCAAAATTAGACAGAACGCTCACCCCTTTGCAATGCTGGATGCCAGTGTACAGGCTAAGGAGAGGCCTTCTCTCCTTCTAAGTCAAAGCACAATTCTTAAAAGCAGCTCTCCTTTTAAGATTCCTATCAGGGAGAAGGTCTATAAATCTTGCCACCGAGGGAAGTCGCCCACTTTCTCCCATTGTCCTTCGTACCAATTAGGACAACATAAATCTTATTCCACGAGCCGCCCAGGAACAGCGAGAGCACCTGATGGATTCAGTTTATTATTCAAAACCAGCTGTTCTTCTATATCCCTATTTATAGCTGCAGAACTCGATTTGGTAATATCAAGAACAATATTAAAGATCTGGCAATGCATATCGTCCCTCTATAAATTATGCTGAATTATGCTACTACAGTACTGAAAAATGCTATCGCTGCAGATCAGTGTGTAAGTAATAATATCCCAGCCATGTGGTTTAAAATAAACTTTTGGTTTCTGATTTGATGCCGATCAGTAAAAATAATTAGGGTCATTGACAAAAAGTTAAAGCTGATTCAGCATTTATCCACTGCCTATGAAACTGCTTTGAATTACACAAGGTCTTTACATTTTTAAGATTCTTTCAAAGTCTTTACTATATTGCAGCCTGCTTTTTTTTTTTTTTGAAATGTCCCTGCAATGCTGAATTTTGAATCTACAAGTTGAATTAATGAAACTTTTAATGGTTGCATTAGATAGCACTTTATCACTAGGCTTATATGCCGTTTCACAGAGCCTTTACAGCCCTCACTCTAAGTGGTTTACAGAGGAGTCGACCTCTTGCCCCCCAACAATCTGGGTCCTCGTTTCACCCACCTCAGAAGGACGGATGGCTGAATCAACTTTGAATCTGGTGAGCTTTGAACTACAATTGCAGAAGGATCTTGCAGCACTGCCCTATAACCATTAGGCCACCACATCTTATTTATATTCACGACACTCATCTGAGGGCCATCTCTTAACAAATACCTATACATAATATACGTACTGTTCAGCTAGATGTGAGTTACTTCACAGTTTCCACAATGATTTTTATTACCATGATTACAGATGGTTGCTAATATACATAGCGTATTAATAACCAACCATTGCAATATCTGTCACACATAAACTTCAATAAGAGTAGAGCATTAACTTACGGTAGTTTAATGCTACAGATTACCAGCAATAATTCTAGTCCTTTGTGCCAATTTCAATGCCAGCACCGAATAACACAACATTAATAAAGAAGACACTTCATCCACTTACAATAAATCCAAATATAACTGTGATAAAGAAGCCACCAATGAATCCTTCCCAGGTCTTTTTGGGAGAGAGCTAATCAAAAAGAGGAAATGAGAAATTAAAAAGCAGCAAGGGGCACAAGACCCACTCCCGTTCTGACAACACATTGCTATGTTGAATCATTCACTTTTGTCTAGGTTCCTTCCGAACAACATGAACATTCAGACACAGTTATACGAAAAGGTCATTTATTCCATGAAAGGGGGAACAATCTGTCAAGTGCAGGAAATCAGGAAATCCAGGCAGTTTTTAAAATATACAGATTTACTGTAATGTAGGCTCTCAATAAGAAACCTGAACTAGAAGGTCAAAGCAAATGGATGGTCACAAGAGTGAATGGAAATCAAGGTGAGTTGGACACAGACTCTAGTGGGCACGAGGAGACTCCAGACTGACTACACACTGGACTCCTCCCTCAGGCTTAACTTGGTCATCTCTATATTACCTTTCAATATATCCCATTCACCTCCATTCTGTTTGTGTATTGACCCCTATTAACCAATTTTTAAAATAATGTTTAATGTTTGATGTCTTAATGTTTTCATATTTTATCTTCCTCTTTTTATGATTTTCCAACCCATGATGGCGAACCAACTCAGCATGTGTGTGCTGACCAGCTGGTTTTTAGCCTGCACAGAGGCTCTGGAGGGCGTTTTTGGCTTCCAGAGAGGGGACAGGGGAGGGTGTTTGTGGAAGCCTTTGGAGCCTGGGGGGACGGACGGACGAAACATGAGCCTACTGGGCCCACCAGAAGTTGGGAAACAGGCTGTTTCCGGTCTCCAGAGGGCCTCCGGGGGTTGGGGGAAGCTGTTTTTGCACTCCCCAGGCATTGAATTATGGGTGAGCACTCGCGCATGCAAAATAGCGCACGCGCACTCTTTCGGCACCCAACGAAAAAAGCTTCGCCATCACTGTTCTAACCTGTCCTGAATCACTTGACAGATAGGTGGCACAGAAATTTAATAAATAAAATAGTATATAATGTCCATAAAACAAATTGGTTTAGTTTTTATATATCCACATGTTTTTAAAAGGCCTTTTAAGAAGATGGGTGAGAGAAATACATCGTATTGGCAATGTAATTGCTAACATGATCAAACAAGTACATATATCAGAAGATAGTGTTATCCTGATAATATTAATGTTCTTTTGTATATTAGTTAAACCAAGATTATAATCAGTTAGAAATACAAGCACAAACTATATATTTTATTTTGCACTTTCATTGTCAGAAAAACACCCTTTACGACTCTTTCCGATTCTGACACATTTCCAAAAAAGCTTTATAAGGGATATCTCTCAAATCATAAAATATTTCTCAAAACCAGAGGTGGCTTCTGCAAAGGTTGGATGAGGCCGTGTCATTCAGATATCAAGTGAGAAATTACTGGCAGTTATTTAAATTTTTTCTCTGAACTACCTTGGAATCAATAGGCATATTTCAAGCTATGTATTTTTTTACTCATTTACCTTAATTAATGGTGTTCTGCCAAAGAAGAATCCACATATATAAGCAGCAATATCGTTGCAAATTACACTTGAGATTGGAACAAGAAACCTGCACAAAATTAAATAATTTATTTTTTTAAAACAGACAGTATCATGACCATAATGCCTTAGCCTGTAATTTATACTTCAACAATACTGGTGTCTACTAAGTCACTAAGGACTGAATTCAGCTCAAGAGAGTCTGTCATTAGCTTTTTGCCAAAGGGAATCTCAACTTCAGAGCAGCTAAGAAGCAAGAAAACGAGGTAGGAATGTTGCTCTGGGTATAAAAATTTTATTTTTTCCTCCACCATAAAATAAACAATATATAGTTACAAACACAACCACAAGGCTTAAAACCAATCATATATAAACTTTTCTTTTCTTGTTACTCACTCAATGGAGGCTCTTATTTCTCCTCATCTAAACATTTCTATTAATTTTATATAACATTGTCAATTCTTAAAAATCTAAATAAGGTGAAAGTCCTTGACGGATGACCATAACTGAGCTCAACATTTATGTTTTTGTGAGAAACTAGTTAAGTGAGCGTTGTCCCATTTTGTGACTTTCCTTGCCATGCTTCAGTAAAGGAAACACTGCAGTGGTTAAGTTAGAAACATGGCTGTTAAGTGAATCTGGTCTTTCCACTGACTGGACTTGGACAGGACACTAAAACTATCCTGAATGTGAAGCAGTTGCCAAATGTCGGAATGTTAATCACATGACCCTGGGGATGCTGCAACGCTCCTGAATATGAAAGATGGACACAAGCCCATTTTTTCAGTGATGTTGTAACTTCAGTCATTAAAAGAATTGTTGTAAGATCAGGGCTCCCTGTGAAGCCATCTGAATTGGGGAAGAGGGATTTTCAATACACCTAAGCTGTATTCGTCTAAACAGACGTGTACTCCAAGTATTGTTAACGGACAGCAAGCGCTGCTACTCTGATGGGGGTGGGAGGGAGTTTTTCTGAAAAAGGTGCAGACCAACAAAGGTTGTGGTGTTGTTTCCCTTGTTACTGTTGTGGCCCGTCCGCGTCCTGTGCATCTGATCACGGATCCTGAGGATTGAGAGACGGGTGGGGGTTGGTGTCCTAGGCCAGTGTACTCGGCACCCGAGTCTGATAGCGAGGAGGCCGGAGAGGATGAAAGCCAACCAGGGCCTCCTGCTGCATCCCCAGAGGTGCCCGTGAGAGCCTCTCCTCAATGCCAGGGTGCAGAAGCATCAGAAGGCACTGAGTGGCTGAGCAGGAGGAGGAGGTCTCTGCGTGAGTAGATCTCCAGGGCACCTGGCAAGGCCTTTTGGCTACTGGAGAGTGACTCTGGTGACAAACTGGTGCGGAAGGCAACACCTGACTGTGAGAGATGGATGGTCTGATGGTGCTTTTGGACTCTTTCTGTGAATTGCAAATTAAGAAGCTGGAATCTCTATCTCCGGGCTTTCTGCCAACTCAGAGTGAGTCGTGTTAATTAGAGATCTGAGATCAAAGAGACTATTTGGGAGTTTACATTATTGCTTGAGATTCTAATGAGCAGCTTTGACTTAATTCTGGCTTTGTTAATGTTTTTTAACTCTCCTTGCTACTAAACTATTTTTAGTATCTTCTCAAATTTGTCTGTGTGCACCTATTTCTTGGGGGGGGGGGCTCATCACTTGGACAGAACACTTATGTTATATAATAAGCTCACACAATCATGCTCAGTAGTGATTCAGTTAGCCCTTGACTTACAATTGACTATTTAGAGTTACAAGAGTGCGGAAAGAGAGAGTTATTACTGGCCCTTGCACTTGTAACAGTCGCAGCATCTCTGTGGTCATGTGTTTATGAAACTGCAGCATCCCACGTCCACGTGGTTGCCATTTGCAAGCTTCCCAACTGGCGTCTGACAAGCAAAGTCAAGGGAAGAAGCTGGGTCCACTTACTGACGGCATGATGACACACGTAGCAGCTGCAGTGATTCACGTAACAATCATGGTCAAGAGGTGGTAAAATTGGACTAACTCAGACCCACACATACCAGCTGAAAGTTTGATTATCAGGACCAAGTCTTTTCAATCAGAGGATGAAGGGTTTCATTGTGAAACTTTATAGCAATATTGTCTTGCTGACACATCAAAAAGGCCTCACTTCAAAACCATTAAAAAACTATTAAAAACAGATATAGAATATATAGATATATATATAGATGAATACCCAAATTTGCAAGAATGGATGTTCCCTTACCAGATCATGCCTTCAAATAGATTTTGGATGACAAGATGAGACTGAGTCACAGTGATCAGCAAAGTGACATGAGTCCATGCGAACTGGTGATAGAGTAATATTACAACAATTAGTTACAAAAGCAAAAAACTTTAGAAGACAGGACAGTTATAAGAAGAGATATCTATAATAATATTTATAACTTCCACTCGGTAATTAAAAATGCAGACATTAACTTAATATGAATGGCATATAAGGAAAATCATAATGATCAATCTAGATGTATACACAAGATAAAATTGGAACATTAGAATGTTAGTGATATATGACACGGGAAAATCACGCTAAGTACCTGAAATGTTGAACATAGGTTCTACGAATTATTAATGCTTAAAATGTGATCTCCACAAAACTAGATGTCCTTTCTTATTAGTAATTTCAATGTGCTGCCTCTTGTATTACTTGTATAATGAAGTAAGAATCTCAATATAACTAATGCCTGATCAACTAACAAACATAAAAGGTTTAGTTTCCACTTCCATTCTATCAATTTTTCTTATATTTGACCCATATCTTTATTAGTTTGATCTAGTGAAAATACCAAAAGAAATGTCTTCTCCAATATAAGCATATAAATTTCAGTTTCTGTTTCTAGAGAATTTTCAAACATCTAACTTAATTGTAATGGCCATCAGTTAAAAGTCATACTAGCTCTAAAAAGGCATGGACCCTATATTACCACACAATCATTCAATATTTTATGTCTTTGCTGCAAACAGACCTTCAATTTCCCTGCAAAGGAGTGCTACCAGGAGATTTTCAAGGACAGCTCTTGTGTCACTATACAATCACAGAATGCAAAAAGTTAATTTTGCATTAAAATATTAATTCTGAACTTATTTAGTCAGTTTTGCTGACTGAAGTCTACAGAAAATAGGAATCTTTATTTGTGCTGAAAAGATGCAATCTTAAAATTGTAGAAATCTTAGAATTATTGAATAATCAAAGTTAGAATCTTCCTATTTTAAGAATCTGGGTTATTTACTCTTAAATCAAATTAAATGTGGAATTAATAACGTGGTGTAAATAATTTTGATGTGTCCTTAAGTCTTTAAAATGTACTTTCTATTCCAAAAAGAAAACATGTTTAAAGAGCAGCTGAGCTACTCAAAGATTGATACATACCATATAAAACTGTAAGCGATAATGTCTCTTCACCAAACTCAATACAAACATACAAAATCCTATAAAAAATTAGACAGGTGTATATTTTACAACATTGTCCTCCTCATGTTAAATAAATCGTATCAAGCTCATCAGCAAAAAACTGCTCGTCATCTGTTCATATGTACTTGTAAGAGCCCACAATGCAATCTCTAAATATTTTGAATGAATACATTAAATACTGTGTTATTTCCATCATGACAAACAAGAAATTGTGTCATTTGTATTTTGAAATATATGATGTCACTTGCCACCACTCAAGACATTTGGTAGGTCAGTTTACATGCTATATAATTTAAGATAAACTGCATGATTTGCAGCCTAAAAATTGTGAGCAAAGATCCCATTTCTCAAGTTCTGTTAATTAATAATATCTGCAGGTGTAACTACTGCATTCTGATTCAAGGAAATCTTCAAAACACAGTGGCATAAGTCCATTTATAATGTATAACATCTGAAACACTAAACTGTGTGAAATACGTTTCAAAAAGAAGTCTTAGCTCTTTGGTTAGCTTTGCAGAAAATGATTTTTTTAAAAATCCAATATTCCTCAATTGTTCTTATTTTAAAAAGTGAGTCAATTAATTAATGAATTTCTATAAACCATCTTTTGAAACTAAAATTTTGGCTGTTATTAAAAATGCAAATTCTATGTAGCACTTATACTTATCTGTTAATAAAGCTTGCAAATTAACATACACCTTGATCATTGTACTCCGTGTAAGTTTGAAAGATACTTTAAAGGACAGCTTCTATCATTTATTTATTTATTTTGTCCAAAAAACACAATAATACACAATGAAGGTTATAGAGGATATGCTCAAAGTAAAACATATCAAGGAAAGAACAGAGGAGAAATATAGGAATAGGATATATCAATGAGGGAATAGAAGAAAAGTTAGGGGGATAGTAGAGAAGATATAGGAGATATAGGAGAGACAATAGGACAGGGGATGGAAGGCACTCTTGTGCGCTTATGCACGCCCCTTACTGACCTCTTAGGAATCTGGAGAGGTCAACCGTGGATAGTCTAAGGGTAAAATGTTGGGGGGTTAAAGGATGATACTACTGAGTCCGGTAATGAGTTCCACGCTTCAACAATTCGATTACTAAAGTCGTATTTTTTACAGTCAAGTTTGGAGCGGTTAATATTAAGCTTTAATCTGTTGTGTGCTCTTGTGTTGTTGTGGTTGAAGCTGAAGTAGTCTTTGATAGGCAGGACATTGCAGCATATGATCTTGTGGGCAATACTTAGATCACGTTTAAGGCGTCTTAGTTCTAAGCCTTCTAGGCCCAGGATTGAAAGTCTAGTCTCATAGGGTCTTCTGTTTCGAGTGGAGGAGTGAAGGGCTCTTCTGGTGAAGAATCTCTGGACATTTTCGAGGGTATTAAATCAGAAACAGAGTCCAGGTCTTTCTGGGGAGTATAATCTATTACCCAAAAAGTCCTAGAACAGAGGTGCCCAACTCAATTTCATTGAGGGCAGTATCAGGGCAGTATTCAAAGTGTGTTTCACAAAGTATATTGATGCAAAGAAAGAGACTCTTCGTAAAGACAGACATTCTGGGAAAGCAGATGCAAACGCTCTTTCGCATTTTCTGCCAGCAAACATTTTAGGTGCACAAGCATGAAGAAATGTCCTTGGAAAACCCCCACTGCCACTGCTTATATCAACTCACTTTGCCACACGCTGCTACGAACGATCTCCATTGTCCTAATAAAGGTATTAAGGCCATATACATTTATTATTAAGGCCTAATCAATGTATTAAGGCCCTAATATTTTGTATTTTGAAGAAGAATATCAGAGATGGAAAGTTCAACAAGTTATATCAAAGCACACAAAGCACATGGACTGCTGACAAGTTTTATTCTTACCTGCCAGATAAAGTGTAAAAGATATAAATCGGTGGTAGCGAATTAGGAATTGAAGTTGTTCTCGTCTCTGAACAAAAGTAGCAAAGTAATCTGCTACTGTCTCACCATAAAAGAAATAGTTCACACATAACAAGAAGTACCTGTAACATACATTATAGATTAATTACTTTGGTGAGATATGAACTACAAAGTTTATTATATTTTATTTTACTTTCTTAGTATTACAGATAATTTAAAATGATAGAATTAAAACATTCACTCAGTTTAATCCCAAAATATATCAATATTCTGGTACTTTAAAATAAACCATCACATCACTTCCACTGCTTCGTTAACTGGACATGGGGTGGAGATGTACAACTGGGTATCACCCGCGTACTGATGATGCCTCACCCCATGTCCTTGGATGATCTCACCCAGCAGTTTCATGTAGATATTATATAGCAGGGGGGAGAGGACCGACCCCTGAGGCACCCCACAAGGGAGAGACCTAGAGGTCAACCTCTGACCCCCCACTAACACCGACTGCGACCGACCAGAGAGGTAGGAGGAGAACCACTGGAGAACAGTGCCTCCTACCCCCAACCCCTCCAGCTGGTGCAGAAGGATACCATGGTCGATGGTATCGAAAGCCACTGAGAGGTCAAGAAGCACCAGGACAGAGGACAAGCCCCTGTCCCGGGCCCGCCAGAGATCATCCATCAGCGCGACCAAAGCAGTTTCCGTGCTGTAGCCGGGCCTGAATCCTGACTGTTGAGGGCCTAGATAATCGGCTTCTTCCAAGGACCGCTGGAGCTGGAGAGACACCACCTTCTCGACAAGGTTGGAGACTGGACGATAGTTGTTCAAGATGGCTGGATCCAGGGAAGGCTTCTTGAGGAGGGGGGCACACAAGTGCCTCCTTGTAGGGAGCCAGAAAGGACCCCTCCCTCAAAGAAGCGCTGACAATCTCCTGGACCCAGCTCCGTGTCACCTCTCTGCTGGCCGAGACCAAGAGGGACACGGATCCAGTGAACAGCTGGTGTCCACTTCATCAGGTGTCACCAAGTCAAACTCCTCCCAGACAGATGGACATGGACGGGCCCCAGTCACCTCGACTGACTCGTTGTCAGCCGACACTGCGATCCAATCGGAGTCAAGGTCTGCCCGGATCTGAGCGACTTTATCAGCGAAAAACGAGTTAAATTCCTCGGCACTACTCTGCAAGGGCTCCCCAACCACCACCACCCCCAATTAAGGAGGGAGCGGGTCACCCTGAACAGAGCGGCCAGGCGGGATTCCGCTGATGCAATCAAGGTGGCATGAAGTCTTAATATGAGCTCTTACAAGTGTTCGATCAGATTTGAACTTGCTTTTCCTCCACCGCTTCTCTAGACGTCTCTTCTGGCGTTTCAACTCCCGGAGTCCCTCGGTGAACCAAGGAGCCCTCCGGGGTCTAGTGCCACAGAGAGGTCGCACCGGCACAGTCCGGTCAAGAGCCTCTGTCGTAGCCTTGTTCCAGGCCACGGCAAGAGACTCTGCCGAACTGTGGGCGAGTGAATCTGGTAAAACCCCAAGCGCCCTCCGAAAGCCCTCAGGGTCCATCAGGCGTCTGGGGCGGAACAACTCAATCGGTTCCACCTCCCTGCAGGGGAGGATTGGAGCCTCAAAGTCAAGCCGTAGTAGAAAATGGTCTGACCATGACCTAGGCAAGACATCTAAGCCCCTTAATATCAGACCATTACTCAATTGCTCTGAGAGAAATATTAGGTCGGGTACGTGCCCCCCCTTGTGAGTCGGACCCTGTACTACTTGAGTCAGGTCCATGGCTGCCATGGTGACCATGAACTCCTGTGCCAGCCCAGAGGGTTTTACTTAGAAAGCAACCATAGTGGTTTTTTTAAAAAAATTGGAATCAGAGCTAATTTTTTTAAAAATTAAGTTGCTACTTACCAGCTTAATGTCCTAAACCATGGTAGGTCATAAGATCGATAAACTCTGTAACCTATGGTGATGATTTCATGGAAGCACTTGACTTGAATGCTTAAGACCTGAAATAACAGAAAGGGGCAACAGAAGCTCTAAGGTTTTCTAGAGAAATGATAAAATACCCACGTGCTGTCATTTCTAAAAATTGTACAACTCATTGTCTTAGCTAAATGAAATTGTTATTCTATTGATATAACCAGAGAATCACAGTATTCTAATAAAAACCACAGGGATTCTGAAAACTGCCCATTTATTGTAACATTGTAAGACACCTTCTATGCGCATGAACATCTTCATTCATTGCTCTTACAATTAATCCTTGGATTGTGGCTTTTATTGCTCCACCAACAATTCTATGACATGTTGAGAAATAAAACTTACAAGCAGCATCAGCATAAATGATCCCATGTATATAATGAGGGAGAAACCTGAAATCATTGCTAAAGTTAAAATCCCACGAATCCACCAGTTCTTCCATCTGAAAAAAGCAAATATACAACTTGGTTTTACAAACTCTTGTAACCAGAGAAAATGTTTAGTCAATCAGTAACATTACAAACAATAAAAGTTTTGAATGCAGGCATCTCTTAAAAAGAAAATCAACTTTCACATGAGAACTGATAACATATCAGAAATAGGTCTACTTGTACTCAATGATCTTACCGTAGTTCTAAGGAAATGACCACAGGATTCAAGTACTTCATCTGTTAGTAAAGTACTTATGTGAAGTATACAATAAAATTGCAATGTATTAGAAATGCTTACCTGACTCAATATTTATACCTAAACGAGTGGTCTGAACTTTGTTAAAATGCCCACTTCCATTGAAATGGTTGCCAAGACCCTTCTAAACAGTTCTTTCCATGTAGTCTGTGACAAATACTAATTTTAAGTTAACATCACTCCAGGAACATTTGTCTCTCATACCTGGAAGATAAGCCAGAAAGAGCCTTTTTAAAAATTTCTGGAGTGCTATCTGTTGTTGGAACAACTTCAGGAACTTCTGAATCATTTCTGAGGTCCAGTTCTCCACATTTTTCATCTTCATCTATATCCTAAAACACAAAGTGCAAGATGGAAACATAATATTTAGCAATTTAAGCAAAAAAATATTGCAGAATTTTAATTAAAACAACCAAATAAAACTGCAACTATACACTAACATTTACTCAAAAAAAGCCCCCCAGAAAGGATGCAGTTAGATCTTCAAACTATTTTAAACTAAGATATGTAATGCTGTGGGGTTTTTATCCTTAATTGGTTAAAAAATTAGGCTTTCTGGAACCTGGGATTTTGTATAGACAGTACATCCTTGACCCCATTAACATATAGTTGGGAGATTTACTATGGGAATCAGTAAGATAACACATTAGAGACATTAATAGCCCATGCTGTTTTAAAACTGTAAGAATAAAAAGAAAATGAGAACTTTAAAATATTTTCTCAAGTCATCATTTAAGGCTTCACATATCTGTTCTTATTTCCAAATTCATAAATGCTTCTTTCAAGAAAGCAGCTAAAGGGTGTTTGCTGTGTGCTAATAATGTACTATATTGCTTTGTGCTTAATATTGTTCTGTGTACTTGCTGTGTGCTAAATAATATGGAACTGTGTGCATTATGTATTATGGTCTGCATTATGATTAGTGTGTAATGCTAAGGATATTGTATGTCTTGTAAATAATACCTTTACTATATTAGTCTGTATTATTGGCTGAACAACCACCGCTGCCACATATACTGTTTCAAATAGAGGTACAGTATAGTGGATTGTTATATAAGTAGGTTAGAGTAAAATCCAGATTTGCAGACAAACCTACCAGCATGGAGGGCCTTTCCTCATTACAGACAACCCTCAACTTACAACAGTTCATTTAGTGACCAAAGTTACAACAGCACTGAAAAAATGACTTCTGACTATTTTTTTTCAGATTTACAATTATTATAGCATCCCTATGATCATGGGTTCAAAATCCAGACACTTGCCCACTGATTCACATTTGTGACAGCTGCAGGGTCCCGGGGGTCATGCGATCAGCTTTTGCAACTTTCCAACAAGCAAAGTCAATGGGGAAGTCAAGATTCACTTAACAATATCACTACCTTAACAACTATGGTGATTCACTTAACAGCTGTGGCATAAAATGAGGCAAAACTCACTTAACTAATGTCTCCTTTAGCAAAAGAAATGTTGGGCTCAATTGTGATCGTAAGTCGAGGACTGCCTGTACTGAGTTACTATCATTCTCTTACCCAGATGGCTTCAGGTTTGGCCACTTTAAGACTCGCGGACCTCAACTCCACAAGTCTTTAAAGTTACCAAGTTTGGGGAGCCCTGCTCTTACCCTCCAGGTGGTAATAAACTCTGCCTATGTGCTTTCTCCACTGTCAACCCCTCATCTCTCTCCATTCTCTCTGCTCCTTTGCAGCTGAGTAGTACAGGCCTGATTAGGCCCCTGCAGCATTACCAGAGCTATTAATTTTGCCTTCCTGACTTTGCTGCCCTTCCTTCTTTTGAGCATTCCCAGACAGAGGAAAATATCTACCAATCACAACATTAATGGAGTGGGGTGAGATTTGGCATCTGAAGTTTGATATCTCTGAGCTTCTGAATCCTTTCTCTCGACTAATAAAAGTTAAGCACTGAGAAGGTGGCTGGGATTATCACGGAAACATAATCCCATAAACCCAATCATAATCCGATGAATATGCAAGGCACAAAAACCTTCTAGTTCCAGGATCAAGCAGGACTATTTTATTATCATTTCAGTGTAGTACACTTTTAACATTGTCCAAAGCCAGAATCCCCTCTGGAACCAAGTCTGAGTGCAAAACAAGGCAGGAGAGGATGGTTATGTACTTATGCATATTCTTGTGTTATAGACCAATGGCCTGACTAAACAAAAGGGGTACTTTCACCTCTGCTTTTTTTCCTATCTCCTCTATACTGAAAATACAAAGAATGGCACAAAAGTAGTTAAGAGGACAAAAAGAAATGGGAAAATAACCAGATCAGCCTCAAACTACCAAGATTTATCTAACAGCTACACGAGTCACTTGAATTTGTCACCAAGTAAAGTGCATCAGATGTATACAATTTGCAAATGTCACTAGACACTGTCAGTTTAAGGGGGAAAAGATTACTTTATTGACTCCTGGGTTGAGGAAAAGATAAAGGAAAATTACAAGAAAAATATTGCCAAGGTATCAGTTAGATGCAAGTATGGAAATCCTTTTATATATATCAAATAGAAGTATCCTGACATCTCAAATATCTTCATTCCACAAAATAGCACTACGATGCAAACTAAAAGGTCATTCATAAAGGTTGGGGGAATATATAGGGCAATCTTTAAGAAGTGATGTAACAGGAAGAAAAATGTAAAGGGCTTTGTAGGTCTTACCTAATTCACAATAGATGGAAAAATTAAATAAAACATAGCATATTTATCTAGTCTGGCTGTTTTATGAAAGTTCATTGATGGAACCCATTTTAAAATAAACATAGCAAAACTCTGGGTTCATCAATATAATCCTCCCTATAGTTTTACATCCCCTTCATGGTTGACTGCCTTCTCGTGGTGAAGAGGCTTGTGTAGACCAATGAAGCTATGAGTTATGCCATGTAGGGACACCCAAGACGAACAGGTCATGGACTCTGGGGGTGGTAGAGGACAGAAAGGCCTGGAAGAACATTGCCCATGGGGTTGCGATGGGTCGCATAGGACTTCACAACAACAATCACTACCATAGTTTTACATGCTTTGTGTAATGATCATGCATTCAGAGTATTTTTGATCAATATGGGCTATCTGCTCTAACCTATACCGATGAAACACTCAAAATTGATACGAAAGCTAAGGATGTTGTAAAGTTCTATGGAAAGATATATGCTCGGGGTCACAAGACAAGAGAGAAAGACCTGCACATGGATTAGAAAACAAACAAAAGTAAACAATATCATCAAGAGAGTAAAAGAATTGAAACAGAAATGGGCTGGTCACGTAGCAAGAAGAACCAATGGCAAGTGGACTAAGGCAGCCATAGAATGGATCCCACTTGGTAAAAGTGTCCACGAAAGAGACCTAAAACAAGATGGATCGATGGCATCAGCAAGTATTGCCAGCCCAATTGGTAAAAGAAAAGACCATGTTGGTTGGAAATATGTGGAAGAGGCCTTCATCCTGCAGTGGATAGACAATAGCTAAATTGATGATGACCATGCAACCATTATCATTTACATCCACAGGTCTATTTCAGAAACACAAAGACACTTTGAAAGCTTGTTATCAGAATTTCATCATAAACCACTCTGGTCTGACAATTTGATTGAAGATATACTTGTGATATATACCAGATTACATTTTCAGAATGTCAGGGCCCAAAAGATTTAGACAGCAGCAATAGCTAAAGAATAGTTGTGAGTAAAAGAGATCTTAGTTCATATTATTAGATTTTAGTTCATACTGAAAGTAGCATAGAATTTGTAGTGATAAAATTTCCCAAAAATGAATCTATATTCATGCCTAATCCCTATTAGAAGAATGCTGCAATTTGTTACAGTATATATATTTAAACTTATTTAAATTGTATATTATAATTAAATGTAGCTTACTTTATTTTATGATGCCAGTTTTTTTTTCATTTTATGCAACAGAACTATAAACAATTGTGAAAGTGTATGGTGCTCTTTTTAAATATCACTACATGTCTATTCAAATATCACTACATAACAAATTTCAATTTAGATTTTGTTGCCGGGATCAAAGTGTTTTTTCCTGTTATGTCTAAAATAAATAGAAAATAGCTACTGTCCCACAAAAACTTTGTTTCTCTGGTCAGAACAATATTTTGAAATTTATCCATTTTTGTGAACATTCTCAATTCACATTCGATGCTGAGAAGACTAACAGAATATTCTGGAACTATAAGAACTGTTGAAAAGTTTCTAGAAGTGGCCACATTTTTCTAGAACTTTCTGGGATCTTTTTCTTTTCCTGGAACTTTCTGGAATCTTTTCACATTCAAGCACTTTCTGGGACTATCAAGTAGCCTCCATAGAAGGATAGAAGTACAGGTGCCTTAAACCAACATTTCAGTTTGTCTAATTGCCGAGTAAGAGAACAGTAAATAGCAATATTTGATTTAGATGGCATCAAGAAGTGCACTCAGCAGATGCAGTTTGTTGTATGTGTGGACAATTCAGAGTGATAAAGTACCTCTTAAGGTGTGCAATGCCTACAAATCATACTTTGGAATGCTTGTTGGGGATCAAAACAAGCCCTGGGCACCTCATTTCACATGTGGAATTTCAGTGAATTATTAGTTTAAAAAAGCTGCAATTAAGAACATTCACTATTTTCACTTTTAGTAAAATAAAGAGTGCAATATATATATATTTATGCCTTATAACAATATCTTGCACAAAATTAGGTAATGTGTGAAATATCTTTTTTTAAATGTATATAATTCCGCTATGTTTGCAGGCTGATATAGGGAACAGAGGAGAGCCATGAAATTTGCTATTCCAAGAATTTGGTGGAAACCAACTGACCATTCAAGTAACTGCTACTCCTGCATAGTGGATCCTTCCACGCGTGGAACTGGAAAGAGCACACCTCCTATCATGTATATTCAATCTCCTTCCACCAGTCACTCCAGTACCACCGTACCCTGAGCTCCCCATTCCCACCCCTATGAAGAGGGACTGGCCATCTTCGGGAGTGAGAAGCCAGTCAGAAAGTGAGGAAGGTGTTGCAGATACAGATCACAATTTCACAGGTGCAGCTGAGGAGAGAAAGCCATATCTCCCCAACCAGAAAGGCCTCAATGATCTGATCAAATCAGCTTCTGGCAACTAGGCTCAAAGAATGAAATGTGGATGAAACTGTGCAAGCCACAGATGAGAGAAGGCGTTTTTCCAACTTCTTCAGTCAGGAAGATGGACTGGACTTCTGCAACCACGTGACCCGTCTGTTTCAGGCTATAGGAACCACCTGCAACCCAAGTGAATGCCGCCATGTTCATTCAGGAGCCTCAAACCCTTAATGCTTCAGAACAGGAACCACCTCTCCCTATGGCTCGTTCTGTGCATCTACACCAGGGTCAGGATGTTCTGACTGCCTTGAAGTAGGACGATAATGGCTGGGAGGTCATTGGAGACTCCAAAATGCTGGGCTTCCAAGGCAGTTTCACAAGGTTTTCTTGTTTTCTTGGACCCTCAGGTGCACCATCACAAAAAGGACTGGCCACACTGGACTGAGTTGTCTGTAGGAAACAACAACATAAAGTGAGAGCCACTGGCAGAACCTCAAAAGATGCGGATGCCACCACTGCATATGACGTTAGGCCTCATCAAACAATTTGTCACAGCTCTAGACAAGGAATTGGCAGCTTTCAAGTATGTCCAAGATCTTGTTCCCCCACTGAAGGAGGCAAAGGTTAAAAGAGATATCTGTTGAGCCACAGATAAAGAAGATCATAGCATATCACACATCTGCCTAGAAGCTGAACAGGATGGAGAAAGTGGCTGGGAACTGTTTCATTGCAGTGGTTCGTGGCTTTCTGGATAATCACAAGACTGAAAACTAGTTCAGACTCTCATGAAGAATGATGCCAAAATGTAATACAGAATGTCCTTCAAGATTCATATTCCTGATGCCTATCTTGACAAATTCAAGGAGAACATTCAGAGGAGCAAGGCAAATGCTTTCATCAAGATATACTGGACTTTGAATGTCATTACCAAGTATAATGAAAAATGAAAACATGATGGGGGGAAAGAAAGTGATTTGCAGTATAGCTCCAAATCTAGATCTACTCATTCTGAACCCTTGTGAGAGGTTTTCACTATCTTTGCGTATTTGCCATCCAAGTATATATTGTTCTTCACTAACTGCTTAAAAATTTTAAAAGGTAAAAGATAAAAAAATTGCCTGTTTTGTAAATATTAAACTTTGGGGAGCTGTGGTCACAAAATCAAAGTTTGTGATGAATATAGCCGTTTTTCCATAGGATTTAGCATAAGCTGTTTAATTATAATATTTAGAAACCAGGAATAAAAATTGTGTTACATAGTCACAAGATTCAATGCGAAAACCGTTCTCAGGTGTTTGAAAATCACTTTCAGGCTCTTAAATGCACTCGACTTTGAACCGAGTGCTGAATATGTGCACACTTATAAAGGGCAGAAAACACAGTATCTATGTTTTACTTCTTTCGGCTAAGCAAAGTCCATCAATTAATATGCTGTTTACATCCTATAAGTCAGCAACTACCTTGAATACGGAGGGAGGAGTGATGTATATGAGCAGCCTCCTTCCTACACAGAGCCCAGACTGCAGGTAGGGAGGAAATGGCCTCTCTCTCTTTCTCTCTCTCGCCTGCCGCAGAAGTGGAAAAAGCAGAACGGGCCACTTTTTTCTTTTTTTCAGCTTAACCCACTTCTCCCATTTTATAATAAGAGTGATAACAAAAGGACATGAAAAATAGCCACTCCGATGTGCTCCTACATCCACTTCCGTAAAATCACATGCAGGAGTTGGGGGGGGGGGGTTGACTGCCTAAGAGGAACCTGGAAACAAACACCACCCCCTATAAATGCATTACTGGAGCCTTTCTTGAAAAGTGACGCTGTCATTGACAGAAAAAGGAAATGGGGAAGAAACCTGCATGGAGGGTCCCTCCTCTTTCCCCCCCAAAAAACATGAAGGGAAGCCACACTACATATCGAGGAAGAGACGCCGCGAAGCTCTTGCCCACATTCCCTCCAGGCAGGCTGCATACCTGGGGACAGGTAGAAGACTCACCTTGTGGCCGGCATTCTCTCTTTCGTGATCTCCCCCTCCTCCTCGTCTCCTGAGCTCCGACATCTCCTCCTCCGAAGACATGGGAAGCAGCAGCCAGGGCAACACAGGGAAGCAAGCGGAAGATGGGCAGGGTGTCACGGCCCCCCCACCCCACCCGTCTCCACTCTCCTTAAGAGCAATGTCAGGTTTTATGCCAAAGGTTAGGCCTCTCTGGCTACATTTTGCCTCCCCTCGCGGATGGCCACCGAGGAAAGCGCCCGCCTGGCAATGCAGAGGAAGGGTTGAAAGGAAGGAAAACCTATTTCCTCCTTAGGGAAACGGAGCACCTGGAATCGCCACTTTCTCTGCTTGCAAGAGGAGGCGGCCAGCTCGGGAACCTCTTCTCTTTCCCCCTTTTTTGCAGACTAAGCCTTCCGAGGCAGCGTCGTGAAAGGCATGGGACGGAAGGGCTCTCCCCCCTTTTCACCTCCCAAAGAGGAGGGGTGGGGGTCCCCTCAAATCGGAGGAGGGGTTAAAAAAACCTCCTTCATTCAATTTCTCCCCCCTCCAAAATTTCTGCCCAATCCCTTCAGGGGGAGGGTTGCCTGCTTGGCACAGGGAAGACTCGGGATTTATCTCCTTAAAACCCCCACGACCCCATCCCTGGAACCTTCTGTTCCCATTCAAAAAGGGGGGGGGGAAGCCTTAACTTCCACACAGGTCTATTTTACCGCAGGCTTGGAAGAATATCGGAAAACAATTCAAATCTTCCAAGCTTCCCTTCCCCCCCCCTCGGCAAAAAAAAATAGGTGGGTTTTTCCCCCCCTACTTCGGGAGAAGTTTCTGAGGGGGGGTCTCCGAGGAAATGGACCCCTCTTGAGTAAGCTTCTCCGGGCAGGCAGGTCCCCTCCCGCCCCTCACTCCCACAGCCCCCTCAGCCGCTTCATAAGAGCCCTCAGCTACGGAAGGCCAGCGCGCCCCCCGCCCCACAGCAGCCGCCCCCCCAATGCTGGCGCCCCTCAGAAAGGGCCTCTTCCCAAAAAAAAGGCGGGACGGCCACAGCCCCTTCGGCTTTCCCCCCCTCCCTCCCGGTTTGGAGGCTTGGGGGAGGGGGCGCCTCTAAGCGACCACCCTCTCTCCCCTGCGGGAGGGGGAAAAGGAGAGGAAAAAAGAGACAGAGAGACGGAGCGAGCGCGAGCGCCGAGAGACGGTTGGCTGCGCGCGCGCACACGAACACACGCACCACACGCGCGCGCGCCTGCCTCTGCTAAGCAACCTCCCGCGTTCAGGCCGTTCGGCAAGCCAGGCCACGCCTCCTCGTATGAGGCGCTAGCCCCGCCCCTCTCTCTCTCTCTCTCTCTCTTCGCCTCTGCACCGCTGAGGTGAGTGAGGTAAAAAGTGTAAATAAATACGTCGTGAAATGTTTCCTGGCCGAGGCTCACGAAATACATACAGGGAGTTCTCGGCTTAACGACCACAAATAATAATAATAATAATAATAATAATAATAATAATAATAATGAGGAGGAGGAGGAGGAGGAGGAGGAGGAGGAGGAGGAGGAAGAAGAAGAAGAAGAAGAAGAAGAAGAAGAAGAAGAAGAAGAAGAAGAAGAAGAAGAAGAAGAAGAAGAAGAAGGAGGAGGAGGGGTTGCCCCAGAAAAGAGGGAGTCAGGCTATTCTCCAAAGCAGCTGAGGGTAGAACAAGAAGCCATGGGTGGAAACTAAACAAGGAGGGAAGCAACTATTTGATACTCTTTATGATCTTGTATGGAGTGGAAATCTTTCCATGCCACCCTCTGGGCTCTTTACCCCAAAAGACAGGGGACTGGTTATTATGTGTGGTGGTGCTAGCGGTAGTAGCTATTCCTTGGTCGGCTAGTGATTTCCAATCAGTCTAAAAGGCTAAGCTTTCTCTAGTCCCAAAGGGTGCTCTGCACAAGTATGTGAGTATGAATACTCATACATTTGATTTCACCTTAAAATTATCTCTTTGTACAATAAAATAGCTAATTTATTTCTAAATAAATGTGTTTATTTTATTTACTCCAATGTATAAGCCGCCCTTCTCCTCCAGTGGACTCAGCTTTAGCACAAAGCACAAAGGCAGCAGGAATGACATCTTTGGAGACTAAGATGGTTTTGTAATTCAATGATAATACAAAATTGTATATGCATTCATGCATTCATTTTAAATCAAGTTGGCAAATGAAATGTACCCATAACAGCATATATAGGTACAAAACCTACGAAGAGAGACGGGGGGAACTGGGCATGGCTAGCCTAGGGAAAAGGAGGGCCAGAGGGGACATGATAGCAGTCTACAGGTATATGAGGGGTTGCCAGAGAGAGGAGGGGGCCACTCTATTCTCCAGAGCACCAGAGGGCCGGACAAGGAACAACGGCTGGAAGCTGACCAAGGAGAGATTCAACCTAGAAGTAAGGAAGAACTTCCTGGCGGTCAGAGCGATTGACCAGTGGAACAGCCTGCCTGCGGAGGTTGTGAACTCCCCAACTCTGGACACTTTCAAGAGGAGATTGGACTGCCACTTGGCTGGGGTGCTTTAGGATTCCTGCTCAGGCAGGAGGTTGGACTTGATGACCTGCAGGGTCCCTTTCAACTCTAACAATAAATAAATAAACAATGGGAGGAATGTCAGTGTGGGTGGAAATGCTAGTTATGGGTTTCATAATTGAAATATTGCTCCGTCTAGGGATGATTTCTGTCACTCCAGCGCACCCCAAATGGGGCTGTTCCTGAGACGTTTCAGATGATCACAATTATTATTTATTAAACGTGCTTGCCACCCATGTCACTCTGTGGTGATTCCGCTCAGAGAATTGTGTTGCCTTCTAGGGCAGCACATGTTGCCTCTCTGTCCTTTGAGCCACATTAGTTGCCAATTTGCTTCTGGGTCCAAATCAAAGCCCTTTTAGGCATGGACCTGGGTGACCGGAGGGACCCCCTATCCTTCGTTACCCGCCCCATTAGATTTTGTAGAGGAAGGCACGGTCTAGGTACCATTAGCTACAGGTTTAAGCCTGGTGGGTCCCAGGAAACTGGCCTTTTCTAGCGCAGCTCCCCTTTACGGGATCTCCTTCCTCCTAAAGTTCCGTTGGCCGAATCCTTTTTGATTTTTCATAAGGCCCTGGAGCCCTGGATATGGCATTGGAGATCTATCCCAGTGGTTTTATTACTGAGGGAACAATATTGTTTCCTTTGCCCAGGGTTAGTATTTTTATTTTTATGTTATTTATCACTATGACTTTTCAGATTATTACCTGTTTACATTGGCTGTTTTCTTTATTGTGGTATCTCTCTTAAACACCCCCTTAAGGGAGAGATGGGCAGCTATATAACTTGAATAAAACGTCTTGCAATCTTTGCTCTGCTTGTAGTGAGTTCAGTACTATTCTGATTGCAAACTTTAGAAAAAGTGTGATGCCTATTTGGGGGAATCCCGTCCCTTTTCACTTGTGCCACAAGGGATTATCTCTCGCCAAACAGATTTGGATTGGATAGCAACATCAAACCAGAAGGGAAGCTGTTCTGTCGGGCTCTCTGGTAGAATCCTCCCAAAAATTCACAGGTACAAATTTCAGACACACACACACGTTTGAAAATTCAAAACTATGTTCTTTATACTGAAAATTCACTTAACCTAAGCCCTCTTTTGGGATAGCAAAGAACACTGGTCTCCAAACAAACTGGTAATTAGTACAAGTCCCTTATCAGTTCTGTGATACTTAGCTTGCAGCTGTGAGGCCATTCACAGTCCTTCTTCTTTCACAAAGTGAAACACACTTTGCTCTGGTTTAGTTTCAAAGCGGGGAAAAATCAGCACACACAAAACGTCGAAGTCAGTAAAGCAGTCACGAAACACAGCGATCAGATAATCCTCCACAATGGCCCAACCCACAGGCTGCTCTTTATAGCAGCCTCACTCATGACCACAGCCCCACCCAACCACAGGTGGCCTCATTTTCTTTGATAATCATCTCTGTTTTTGTTGCCTATGCATCGCTCTCCGCATGCGTGGCTGTATCATTAACTCTTGTTCTGAATCCAAGGAGGAGCTAGAGAATTGATCTCCTTCTGAGCTGTCTGCCACACTCTCCTCCTCCCTGTCACTCATGTCTTCTTGGTCAGAGGAGCCTTCATCTTCAGATTCCACCGGGGGCAAAATAGGCCTGCAGCATGTGGATGTCTCCCCCACATCCACAGTCCTTGGGGCAGCAGCAGGGCCAGAGCTAACCACAACAGGAAGCAGTGCTTCTTTATCGCCTGGATCTTGGATGCTGCCTAGCCCAACTCAGCAGATTTTCTCTCTCCAAAAATATTGTTGAAATAATACACTTTGCCAAATATGAACATATTTCCCTTGATTCCGCTTACCCTCATGAGAATTCGTATTCTCAACGTCCTCCTTCAATAAATACTTATACTGAGATGCTTTGCTATCCTGATAAAGTAACAATACATTGTAATTGCCGTTAACTGTCAAAGGTGTTGTATGTCTTGCAATTATTGCTTATCAGACAGTCAACAAATCTTTGAAAGCCGTGACACATTCCCACCAGCCTCATGAAGTAATAACGTACTTGACTGCACATTCTATAACTCTTGCACAATGGAGAGTGTTACTCTCAGGATTCTGGTCTGACCCGTCCCCTGAGCAGGATCGCCAGACTGGCTGTTGAATCCCACCGTTGAGGGCAACTTCACAAAGCTAAACCGTGGGAGGTGAACTCTAGGACTTGTGCCAATAAAGGAGAATATATGTAGCTCCGTGTTGACACGTGGAGTCCCTGGTGCCCCCTGAGCCTCCTTGTTTTCTTGCAGGTGTTTCATTGCCCTAAGTAGGGGCCATCATCAAGGCTACAATAGTAAGGAGTGCTGTTTGCTGTCAGTTTATATTCTGGTGACTTGCTCATCTGGGTGGGTGGGAGTGGTTGGTTGGGCTGTATACTGGGGGCTCTTTCTCAGTTTCTTCACTTGTCCTTAATGCTACTTTGCAAATTAGCCCCCTCCCCCCTGTCATAGCCTTCAGATGAGATACAATTCTCAATTCCTGCCAACATGAATTCCCAAAAGAAAGTTAGTTGTTTACACTGGATTTAATGAAAAAAATAAAATAAAATCCATAGTCTCTGAATGTTCCATACCTTTATTCAGACCAACCAAAATGAAACAAATGGGTTCTTTTCAACCAGGCAACATCTGTAAAAATCAAGAGTTAAGTTGGTGTTTCAACCAGGAGACTTAAAAGTGTTTTAGGACAATCTCCAAGCCAGGTATGTCCAGCGTTTTGGCTTCCCTGGGCTTCATTGAGAGAAGAGGAATTGGTTTGGGCCACATAAATATATATATAATATAGTTTGTGTGGGTGTATAAAACATTTATACAATATACTTATACATATGGATGGATGGATGTATAAATGATGTTAAAAGTTTACCATCTTGTGGAGTTGCATTACTAGCTGTCCAGGGCCACCTGTGACCCAGAGGCTATGCGGGTTTGATACCTGCTTTAAACAGAGATCACAGTATAAATAAGTGCTGATACAAGGTTGCACCCAACATTAAGTGAAAGACAACATAGTGGTTTTCTCAGCTCTGCAAATTGAAGGATAATAAATCTTCCAATTGTCTCCTGTCAATAGCAACACACATTTTGGCTTGGCAAAGGGAATCACAGTCTTTACGCCAGGAAGATGAGAAAAGTATTTTGGTTAGGGCTTTAGCAATCTTTTTGGATTATGAATCTGTAAAATAACTCAGTCTTTTGCTAAATTGATAGAACTTCTCACCTCTTGTTGCTATCAGAATATATTAGAATTAGAATAGAATAGAATTCTTTATTGGCCAAGTGTGATTGAACACACAAGGAATTTGTCTTTGGTATATATGCTCTCAATGTATATAAAAGAAAATATAGATTTGTCAAGAATCATGAGGTACGACACTTAATGATTGTCATAAGGGTCAAATAAGCAATCAGGAAACAATATTAATAAAAAATCTTAAGGATACAAGCAACAAGTTACTGTCGTAAGTGGGAAGAGATAGGTATGATGAGAAAAAGTTAGTATTAGTAGTGCAGACTTAGTAGTTTGACAGTGTTGAGGGAATTAATTGTTTAGCAGAGTGATGGCATTTTGGGGGGGGGACTGTTCTTGTGTCTAGTTCTCTTGGTGTGCGGAGCTCTATAGCGACGTTTTGAGGGTCGGAGTTGAAACAGTTTGTGTCCAGGATGCGAGGGGTCAGTCAATATTTTCCCCGCCCTCTTTTTGACTCGTGCAGTCTACAGGTCCTCAATGGAAGGCAGGTGGGCAGCCACTGTTTTCTCTGCAGTTCTGATTCTCCTCTGAAGTCAGCCCTGCTTTTCATTGAGGATTGTAGTTGATAATGAGCTAGCGAGATATACTCCGTGACCTCTCCTAAGACACAGCCGGTCCTCTAGCAATGACCAATTAGAGCCAATGTGAATACACCTCCTAAGAAATAAGGGAATGGGGAACATGATTTGCATACCTTGGCTCTGTCATTGCTTACATGTAGAAAACTGGTTATCTTCCAGAACTTGACAGATCACCCTAAAACCTCTTAATCAGATTCAAACTCAATGGAAACCGCTCGAAATTCGACTGCAGAAAATACAACTTCAGCAACAGAGGAATCAACGCCTGGAATGCACCACCTGACTCTGTGGTTTCTACTCCTAACCCCAAAACCTTTAACCTTAGACTATCTACAGTTGACCTCTCCCCCTTTCTAAGAGGCCAGTAAGGGGCGTGCATAAGTGCACCACTGTGCCTCCCGTTCCTGTCCTATTGTCCAAATTTACCTGTACTGTACTTCCTTTGCTTTTGTTTATGTTTATACTATACGTATTATCTTGTATTACCATATTGACAAATGAATGAATGAATGAGTGAGTGAGTGAGTGAGTGAGTGAGTGAATGTTAAGGTTGTGGGGCCCAGAGGAAACACCTTTTTCTGTGGGCCTTGTGTCCTGCTCCTTCCCCCCCTCTTGCTGATCCAGATAAAGGGTGGATTGAGGACAGAGGCAGAAGTTCCCACATACATAGAATGGTGCGTTGAATCCGGCCCTTTCTTTCTTCTTGGTTTCATCTTTAAGTTCAACCAGGGCAGCTCTGCCTCTCTAGGTGGCCTGGTATTTCCCCCCACACATTAAGCTGTGTTTGACACCTAAAGTGACTTCAGCTCCCCAAAGCCCCAAGGCAGCAGGAAGATTCGATGGCTTGGGAGGAGGGGGGAATGAAAAGATGTCAACTTGTTAAACAGTTTTTCCTACATTATTAATTTTTTTAAAAAATACTTTCACATATTTTTTGTAATTTGGTTTGAGAATGAATTGTACCTTACTTGGGGATTGCCTTGAAGAAAAATCAAAGCATGGTATGTATCTACCAGTCCACTCCTCAACATTTGCCTTTGTCTTGAAACAGATAAAGAACCTGCTGGGTTTCTCCCTTGGGCCAAATGCCTTGACCTCTACACCTCCAATGCTGCGCAGGTAGCCCTACAGTTCATGTAGTGACCAAGGTGATTTATGACTGTTTTTTTCGTATTTACGACCGTTGCTGGCATTCCCGTGATCAGAATTCAGATGCTGGACAACTGCGTCCCATTTAAGATGATGGTGCAGTGCCCCAGGGTCATGTGATCAGTTTCTGAGACCTTCTGACAAGCAAAGTCCGTGGGGAGGCCAGATTCACTTCACAACTATGGCAAGAAAAGTCACAAAATGGGGCAAAACTCACCAAACAACATACACTTTGGCCTCAATTGTGGCCGTACATCGAGGATTACCCGTAGTTCTCGATTTAAGCTTTTCAAAGTGTCTGAGTAGTTAATCTGGTTAGAGAACCTAGCTCAGTGATGGCGAACCCATGGCACGGGGGCCAAAGGTGGCACGCAGAGCCATATCTGCTGTCACGCGAGCCGTTGCCCTCGCTCAGCTCCAACGTGGATGTGTGTGCCAGCCAGCTGATTTTTGGCTCACACAGAGGCTCTGAGAGGGCGTTTTTGGCTTCCAGAGAGCCTCCGGGGGGATGTGGGAGGATGTTTTTATCCTCCCCTGGCTCCAGGAAAGCTTTTGGAGCCTGGGGAAGGCAAAACACAAGCCTACTGGGCCCACCAGAAGTTGGGAAACAGGCCGTTTCCAGCCTCTAGAGCAGTGTTTCCCAACCTTAGCCACTTGAAGATATTTGGACTTCAACTCCCAGAATTCCCCAGCCAGTGGATGCTGGCTGGGGAATTCTGGGAGTTGAAGTCCAAATATCTTCAAGTGGCTAAGGTTGGGAAACACTGCTCTAGAGGGAGCTGTTATTGCCCTTCCCAGGCATTCAATTATGGGTGTGGGCACTCACCCATGCGCGATAGTGCGCGTGAACACTCTTGGCACCCGAGGGGAAAAAGTTTCCCCACCACTGACCTAGATTGTTTAGGCTGAATCACAAATCAGGTTCTTGAAAGCCAATAGGATGAACTACTTATGGGGCTCCCTAAGATCTTGTAGATGATCCCCAGAGCTCTCCCAACAGTGTTTACAGAACTGTGGACAAGTGAAGATGTTAAATGCGTAAGAAGTAATCACCTATCTTCAATCAAAGAAATCTTAATCAAGCATAAATTTAATTAAATGTAATTCTTGTCCTGGCCCCACCCACTTTGGGGCATCTGCATCTTTGGGTTTTAATCTCTTTGAAAGTCATTTCTGAGCTGTTCCTTAATTACTCAGGAGGAGCCGGCGTTTCCTAATCACCAGATCTTCCCTCTCCAGCAATGTACATCTGCATTATTGCAAAGCTCCTCAGCTGCCTCCACAGGCTGTTTGAAACACACCCACGGTGCAGGATTTGACATGCTTTGGTATCACGTGTTCATGTGAAGTTGCCCTGTGCGTTTTTAAATGTTTTTAGGGCACAGTCAAGATGCTTCTGGGCAGCCTCTGCCAGAATTCCCTCCCAGAATGGCCTGAGAAAGTCTTGGGTTCAAGAGATTGGGAGGACACCGGCAACCATGGCACATGTCAATCCAACCAATCGTGATTACTATATTTTTCCAGAGGATTAGACACACTGGAGTATAAGACGCACCTTAGTTTTGGGGGAGGAAAATAGGGAAAAGAATCTGCTTACCAGGTATTCATCTGGCTAGCGTCCTTGGTCTGGTCAGCTTCAGCACATTATTTTAGCTCCTGGTCAGGGCCTTTAAAAAACTATTTATTATGAAAGAGCTTGCAAGCCAGTATGAGCCAGGAACATCATTAGCACCTGGAAAGAAACATTCGGAGCAAGTAGAGCAATGAAAAAAAAACCTACGAAGACAGGGTTTGGAAAACATTCTCCGCAGAGAGTAACAATGAAAGAGCTTGCAAGCCAGTAAGAGCTGGGGTCATTGTTAGCACCTGGTTAGGGCTGGAAAGAAACATTTGGAGCAAGTAAGCAATGGAAAAAAAGACTGAGGGCTTGGAAAACTTTCTTCACAGCGAGAAACGATGAAAGAGCCTGCAAGGTCAAAGCTGGGAAGATTGTTAGCAGCTAGTTAGGGCTGGGGGGAAAAGCTACATTCAGAGTATAAGATGCACCCGAATTATCGGCCTCTTTTAGGGAGGAAAAAGGTGCGTCTTATACTCAGAAAAATACGGTAGTTTTTTAAAAAGTGGTTAAACAAATCATGCTTTGCATTACAATGTGTATATCCAAGCCAGGTCTTAAACGAGAGGTTCAGAAACCTGAGCGTCATCGTAACAATCTGTTTTAAGATTATAATCATCTCTGAACGCCAGCATCAAAAACAGCAACAAGGAAAATGGACCATAGATGGCTCAGTTGCCACACAGAATAAAACACCTTCCGCTTAGGAGTGGCTTTCCGTGCGAGGAGGAATTATACTTCGCAAGTTTTGATTTTGCACGAGGGCTGTACAGAATAGCCAATGCATACAAAGAGGGTCTGCATGGCTGTCAGTGTTTTTTCGTGTATTTTATATTGCTGCTGCTTTTATTATTGTTATATTTTTATACTGGTTTTAGTAGTAGTGATTATTGTTAGCCACCCAGAGTCCTGTTGGAGTGGGGCAGCATATAAATATCACAAACAAACAAACAAACAAATAAATAAATGCAAGAGAAAAATAATAGCATTAAAATATTATTTGGGAATCACTTTTTGGATTTCGTTTGAATTGAACCTTAATGCCTTTTGAAAGACATTACCTGCAAATATATATTTGATCACTCTCATTTTTGTTACTATGACTAGTAAATGCAGAAAAAGACAAGTATAATCTTCCTTCAATAGATCAACAATATAATGGCCTAGGCTAGCCCAGGGGTTGGCAACGTTGGCTCTTCTATGACATGTGGACTTCAACTCCCAGTGTTCCTGAGCCTAGCATGATTGGCTCGGGAATTCTGGGAATTGAAGTCCACAAATCATAGAAGAGACAACTTGGCCTACCCTTGGCCTTGCCAATTTGCTCCATCTTAGTTTATTGTATCCTCAATCTTTGCTGTTTGGATTTCACAACCTTCTGCCATCAAACGGCCTCTAAATAAAATTATGTTTCCGGTACCTCTTGTCCAGCTAGTTATCTCTGAAGATAAAACACCCTGACTCATGCAACACATAAGCAACAAACTGACTGATACGGCTTACCTATGCCTCCTCCATCCCTGATTGACAGGATTCTGACACCTGTAGCATTAGAGAAGACAGGATTAATGTAGCCCCTACAAGACCCTGAGAAAACACACAAGCACAAGGTGAGAGTGATGGATTGGACCATGGAATCATCTACTGCAGCAGTCTGTTGCCATAGTGGACACGCAACTGCGCAAGAAAACCCACAACCGTCCCAGAAGGTGGCTTTCAGAGGAGACCCCACTGTCTTCAAGGCTATGAGCCATAGATTTCCATGACTTCCATGAATTAATGTAAGGGTCTTTTTTTTTAAGACAATCCAGCTGGCAGCCAATGCAGCATCTCAGGGTAGAACATTGCAAAGCTGAATTATGTCTTATACAAGAAACAATTCTCTTGCCTGTTCCGATTCTTTCAAGATTCAATTTCATCAGGGACGTCTGGCCCTAGTGTTTTTGGAAAGGGGGAAATGGCTTTTCCTTGTCCTCCACTCGCCCACTCGCAACAGAATCCCCTACATACAACTAGACTTACAATCCTAGGTTTAGAAAGCTTAGAACTATGTCTCCTTAAACACAAGCTAAGCACAGCCCATAAAATCATCTGCTACAACGTCCTTCCTGTCAACAACTACTTCAGCTTCAACCACAACAACACTGGAGCATACAACAGGTACAAACTTAAAGTAAACTGCTCTAAACTCGACTGCAGGAAATACGACTTTAGTAACCGAGTAGTTGATGCATGGAACTCACTACCTGACTCTCTAGTATCATCACCTAATCCCAAAAACTTTACCCTTAGACCTGGGGTAGGCAAAGTTGGCTCTTCTATGACATGTGGACTTCAACTCCCAGAATTCCTGAGCTAGCATGATTGGCTCAGGAATTCTGGGAGTTGAAGTCCACAAGTCACAGAAGAGCCAACTTTGCCTTAGACTCTCCACTGTTGACCTCACCTGATTCCTAAGAGGTCAGTAAGGGGAGTGCATAAGTGCTTCAGAGTGCCTTCCGTCCCCTGTCCTAATGTTTCTCTTTTACTAGTATCAGGTATATAAATATTATTATATCTTTGTATACCACCAATACGTACTTGACAAAACAATAAAATAAAATAAATAAATACCCCCCCCCAACAATGTAATTTGTTCACCTCAATGACCTTCCCTCTCATTTCTAGAGTGAAAAGCTCCTGAGAAGCCAGTTGGTAATCCTTAACATTTGTCCATTGTGTAAAACAAACATCTCAAGCTTCTTGCCTTTAAAAAATCGCCTGTAACAAGCAAAACATGGGTTTATGATTTAGCCTAAGAGTGGTGGTTAATGGCTTCTTTTCCCTTTCTGATCCAGAGCTTTGATGGCAAGGAATATGCTGAAATATGATTTTAAAAAAAAACATATGCATACACATCATAACTGCATTTGTCCAAGATATCTCTCAGATAATACATTTAATTAATTCCAGGTGCCTGGTACCAGGGCTCCACCTGCCAACAATTTCTAAAGGGAAGGATTCAGTTTGGAGTTCAATGTAGGGTTACTCCGAAGACTGAAGATATGAGAAGACCCCCCAACATTCTCATCAGATAATATCCAAAAAGAATGTGATCATTTTTCCTTCCCCAACCAATAGTTTGCTTGTAGCTTTTAATAAGTAAAATAATAAATATTTACAATAAAATTCCATTGGGGCCCGGATCGGAGAGTTCAAGGGGGGGGGGGAGCGTTTACTTCTTCTGGGAGGGAGGGGCACAACAGAAAATAATTGATAAGTGCTGCCTTACTGTAAACCAGAGGTCTTTAAACCTGGCGACTCTAAGTCTTGGGGACTTCAACTCCCAGAATTCCTCAGCCCGCCATGATCCTCGTGTATCATTTCCTCAGAGAATTCTGGGAGTTGAAGTCCACAAGTCTTATAAAGTTGTTAAGTTTGAGGATCCCTGCCATAAACAAAAATACTTGCTGCCTCCAACTCTGCGGGGTACATTTACACTTAAATGTATTCCAACAATCATCATTTCAGCTGGTGGCATCACCCTAGCTAATCTTGCGTGAGCTCAGAAGCTAAACCAGTTTGATTTGGTTTGTGCTTTGTTGAAAAACCATCATTGTTTTTCCTCCTAGTCCAACCAGAGTTACAGGTTAGACTAGGAAGAAGAAAGCAGTGGATAATTACTTCCCTACTCTTGCCAGGAAAATTACCATGGGCCTGAAGTCACTAGGCATCGTCTTAAAAGCGACGGTACGGTTACCATAATCTGTAAACAATGGAGTAAAACGAAATCCAGTGGCAGTCAAGGGCAAGTGTTTCCAACCTTGGCCACTTTGTGGACTTCAATTCCCAGAATTCCATTGCTGGGTGAGGAATTCTGGGAGTTGAAGTCCACAAGTCTTAAAACAGCCAAGGTTCGAGATCCCTGCTCTAGAGAGAGTCCCAGTTAACTGCTATCCTGGTTTAAGAAACGAAAGACTTGTTCTGTCCATCTTCCTTCAACATCTGTCTAGAGGCCCTCTAGGGCAGTGTTTCCCAACCTTGGCAACCTGGAGATATTTGGACTTCAACTCCCAAAATTCCCCAGCCAGCAAATGCAGTTTCAAACTTCAACGCCTGCTCAAAAGAGCCTATGATTCCACTGCGACGTGTTTTTTCCGCTTTCGACCACAAGGGGGCGAGCGCAGCTCAAGAATTTCACCCGAAATACTGTACTTTCCATTTAACAGTCGGGCGGGGAAAAAAATCTCTTTTTTTTCTCCTGGTCAAAATTGTTTGGACTGCGACCGATCGACCACCCTTCTAAAAGCGAACTGTGCTCCCCCGTAACGGGCTCACATGCAGCTTACGCGGTAGAAATTGAGGCTTGGCGGCCGAAAGAACAGCGACCTTGGAGATCGGCTGGAAAACAAATTAAACCTCGTAATAGACTGTTTAAAATTTTGAAATCAGGACGGCAACGGCTCAGGGTTCCCCCAGGAGACTCCGGGTCACTCTGTCCCTCCCTTCTCGGGCTCAGGTGTTTGGTTTCGCTTTCTCGGGATTATCTGAACAAGGCAATAAATGATCTGTACTTCTTTTCGGACTACAGTGCCCATTAGCCACCACCCCTATCAGTTCCACCGGACTTTAGGATTCCCGCGGCTTAATTTTGAGGAAAAGAATTTCTAAAAGTAATTTTTCTTCCTTTCCTTCTCTCCTTCTTTCCTCCCTCCCCTCCCCTTCCTTCCTTTCCTTCCTTCCTTTTCTTCTTTTCCTTCCTTCCTTCCCTCCCTTCCTTTCCTCCCTTCCTTCCTTCCTTTCCTTCCTTCTTTCCTTCCTTCCCTCCCCTCCCTTCCTTTCCTCCCTTCCTTCCTTCCTTCCTTCCTTCTTTCCTTCCTTCCTTCCCTCCCCTCCCTTCCTTCCCTCCCTTCTTCCTTTCCTTTCCTTTCTCATCCTTCCTATCACCCATTTCCTCCCATGTTGACTGTGTGACTGTCACTTGTTGCTTGTATCCTAAGATTTTTATTAATATTGATTGTTTCTTCATTGCTTATTTGACCCCTATGTCAATCATTAAGTGTCGTACCACATGATTCTTGACAAATGTATATTTTATTTTATATACGCTGAGAGCATATGCACCAAGAGAAATTCCTTGTGTGTCCAATCACACTTGGCCAATAAAATTCTATTCTATTCTATTCTTTCTTCCTTTTCTTCTTTTCCTTCCTTCCTTCTTTCCTCCCTCCTTCCTTTCCTTTCCTTTCCTTCCTTCCTCTCTTCCTTCCTTGCGAAGAACTCGGAGAAATTTACACCTTCAACTGCTCCTCCGATGGATTTCTTTCAACCCGGATCGCGTGGACTCTCCTTTACAAGGACCCACTCCCACGTGCTTTTTCTCCACGTTTCTCTTAAGAGTCGCTGCTCGCCTGTTTTTCGATTCCCCGCGAAAAAGTGCCGCGCTCCTCCCGTCTCGCTTGGGGCCAAGCTGGAAGTTTTGTCCGCAGCCTTGACACACGTTCAGACTCTGGTGGTGACTAACAAAAAATGCACGTGTGGACGCACCTCGCAATCTTTGACTGGCAATGCTTCTTAAACCGGAACTATTTTTTTCAAACCCAACCACCCTGTAAAGGATTTGCCCAGGGTGGCGAGGAGAACGATGCTCCGACCCACCCAACGCGCCACCTTCCTTCCTCACCCCGTGCCCTTCACCGGGCGGCCAAACACGAAGCGGCAGCATCCCCACGACCTGCCAAGCACGGGTGCTTTCAATAGCAACAGCATTAGACTTACAGGCCCCTTCACAGTGTTTTTCCGGCCCTCCCGTGGGGGCTTCCAGAATCAGCCTCATTGCCCCCAACAATCTGGGTCCTCGCTTGACCCCCCTGGGAAGGACGGAAGGCTGAGCCGACCTGGAGCCGCTGGTGAGATTTGAACTGCTGAACTACAGCTAGCAGTTAGCTGAAGGAGCCTGCAGGGCTGCGCTCCAACCACTGCGCCTGGCAGGTTCCCGCTTGAAGCCCAACTGCTTACAATAGACCGCGAGAAGCCCGTATCCATTCCCTAGTAAGCAGGGCTGAAATGTGTAAACTTGACCCTGCTGTTGTGTTGCCATTTACTACACACCTGTACTGTTTCAGCTGTAACAATAAGCGTAGCAAAAAGTAACCACCCCCCAACCCCCACTCATAGTAAGAACCCCTCAAATGAGGGAAAGTCCATTGATCACAAGTTTCAGATCCGCATGAAAAATAATCTACCGGGTCTCAAATTTCATTTCGGGTCATATGGACCCCAGCAGAACAGCACTAAAAGAGGGTCTCCCCTTCCCGATTTCAGGGGGGATTCAAAGGGATGATTCAGGAAGGGGGAGGGAGGGAAAAGAAAGGGAAGGAAGGAAGGAAGAAAGGAAAGGAAGGAAGGAAAGGAAAGGAAGAAGTGAATGAATGAAGGGAGGAACGGACGGAGGGAAAAAAGGAAAGGAAGGAAGGAAGAAGGGAATGAATGAAGGGAGGGAGGGATAACAGTTCTAAACTGCTTCCAACAACATAAAACTGCCTAGGCGCGCAACCCCTCGAACTCTGGGAGAAAATTGTCGCGGCCTCTCTTGGAATCCAAAGCCCCCCTTCCCTCCCCCCCCCCAGCGCCCAAGCAAGCAAACAAGGCAGTTATTATTATTATTATTATTATTATTATTATTATTATTATTATTATTATATTTTCTTTTTCCTTACGGTGTGGGGGTGCAGCGTTTTTTTAACCCCCCCCCCTGCCTTGCAACCCGAAGCCACCGATTCCAGTTGAAGGAGAGTTTTTCGATGACAGACTCAAGAGGACCAAACAGCTTTTCTGCCCCTTAAATTTAATCCTGGTTTGTTGAGCTCGGTGGAACAGATTTGCCCTGCGAGACGGACTTTTCTTAACTGAAGCAGACGGGCTGGTTTCTGCAAGGGGGGGGGGGGGCTCGGTTTTTAACTCCAAAGGTGTTGAGGGCAATGCCTCAGTTTCCCACAAACACACCCACTCTCTCTCTCTTTCTGGCCCGTTGCTTTGTTCTGGGCGTGCAATGGAAGGCGACCGCCGTGTCGACCTTGGAAAAAAGAAGATTTTTCTTGGGGGTGAGATTTAGGATTTCCCGCGACCTTCTTCATTCAACAGGATAAACAAGCGCGGTTTGTTTTCATCACCGAGATTTAGGAAATATACCAAAGTATGGGAAGCCACAAATCAACACAGAGTGATTTATATGCCCAGGTTTCCTTCAGCTTAGCCCAAGTTGCCTTCCAGACAGATGGATGGATGGAGAGAGAGAGAGAGAGAGAGGCAGGTATATTTTTTCAATGAGAATATTTCATTCATTCAGATCTAGGATATGTTATTTGAGTGTTTCCTTTATTTTTTTTGAGCAGTGTATATTGAATGTGCTGATAACAAAATTAAATTTTGAAAATATATATATATAAATATAAATATATAAATATATATATAAATATAAATATAAATATATAAATATAAATTTGTATGTATGTATGAGTCTTCGGAGAGGGGCGGCATACAAATCTAATAAACTATAAACTATAACTATGTATGTATATGGATATACATGTGTATATGTGTACACACACACACACACTGCTCCAAAAACCAAGGGGACACTCAAAGAACACATCCTAGATCTGAATGAACGAAATATTCTCGTTGAAAACTTTGTTCTGCAGATGTGAAATTGACTGTCAATCAATGTTGCTTCCTAAGTGGACAGTTTGATTTCACAGAAGTTTGATTTACTTGGAGTTATATTGTGTTGTTTAAGGGTTCCCTTTATTTATTTATTTTTGAGCAGTGTGTGTGTCTTGTTTTTCTGTCCCTGGTAAAAGGCTGATTCGGAGATGAGCTTGGGGCTTAGAGGTTAATATCCTGCCTTGCATGCAGGAGGCTACAAGTTCAAATCCCAGTAAGGGTATGTCTGTCTGATGATACCTAACAAGGTTGAAAAAAAAATCTATAACAGGCTCCCTGTTATTGCCAGGAACTACAAGTTCCAGAGCTCTCAGCTAGTGTGGACTTTGGGAATTGTAGTCCAATTGCAGTCCAGCGATACCTGGAGGTGATTAATTTAGGAAAGGTCGCAATAGGACCCTAACTCCAACAGCTCCAAACGTTTAACAGAAAAGCCAAGTAGAATGAATGAAATTGGGGCGGATGTGTGTGTGCGTAAATAAATTGACCTGAGCAGCTTAGGAAAAGGGCTCCGGGCAACTCTATTTAAGGAATGCTTTTTCCTTTTTAAGTTTATTTAACCAGTTATTTTGTGGGCGATGGACCGCGACTCTCTTGGCCCAGATATAAACGGGGCTGCTGAGTTTCCGTGTTCTCCTTTGGTCTTTGCCAGGGTTTTTCTCCCTTCAACCAAGGCGAAGAGAAGCCAGCGTTCCCACCTTCAAGGGGTCTCTTGGGAAATGGCCATTTTAGGGCGTCTCCAAGGGATGACAACCTCCCCCCCCCCCGTTATTATTAAACCTAATGTGACTGTACGTTTACCATAATCTGTAAACAATGGAGTAAAACCAAATCCAGTGGCAGTCAAGGGCGAGTGTTTCCAACTTTGGCCACTTTGTGGACTTCAATTCCCAGAATACCATTGCTGGGTGAGGAATTCTGGGAGTTGAAGTCCACAAGTCTTAAAACAGCCAAGGTTCGAGATCCCTGCTCTCTAGAGAGAGTCCCAATTAACTGCTATCCTGGTTTAAGAAACGAAAGACTTGCTTCTGTCAATCTTCCTTCAACATCTGTCTAAAGGCCCTCTGGGGCAGCGTTTCCCAACCTTGGCAACCTGGAGATATTTGGACTTCAACTCCCAGAATTCCCCAGCCAGCAAATGCCAAGGTTGGGAAACAGTGTCCTAGACCAGGGGAAGGCACAGTTGGCTCTTCTATGACATGTGGACTTCAACTCCCAGAACTCCTGAGCTAGCAAGTCCACAACTTTGCCCATCCCGGGACTAGACCTTAGCAAAACTTTTTAATATATGCATAGAGGAGAACTCGACTAATTTATATGATCAGGGTTTTAGAGATGCTTCGGTGGTGGAAGCCCCTCGAAGGCTGAATTGGAGATTATCGGTGGAGTGCCACATCTCTACCCAAAAGTGCCTTGCGAACACAGTATTTAGCCCCTGTGCTTGGGGTTCAGGGTTATAACCAGGGTCAGACCCGAGGATCAATGGAGCAATTCAAGGTTCGCTTAAGCACGCGTGTGGCAATGGCACCAACGCAACCACCCCACTGTTTAAAAACAAGCTTGGCCAGAACTGTTGCAGGGAGAAAGAGAGAGGGAGGGAGAGAGAGGAGGGGGAGGAGGGAGGGGAGAGGAAGGGAAAGAAGAAGAGGAGGAGGAGAAGAAGGAGGAGGAGAAGAAGAGGAAGAGGAAGAAAAAGAAGAATCGGTGAATCCAGAGAACCAGCTTTCTTAATGTATTTAATTGAGCTGTGAGTAGGAACGAGGGGTCCGCTCAAGTCATCTCCCTCCCTCCCAAAAGTCTACAAGGGAAAAGACTCTCGCGTTCAAGGCCCCCCTCCCCCAACCCCCTTCGCCTTGTTCTTTCCCACTCGCACTGCAACGTTGCAAACTACGATGCGCTGCATTCTTTAAAGCCGGTTTCCGTACACCTAGAGACGTCGAGCTGATGTAATTAAAAGCAACCACAATTAACAGGATAGTGGAAGTTAAAAAAGGAGATAGGTCAAAACGCTCGTCCAAGTTCGAGACTCTGTAGAGGCGGTTTGCTTTCCCTAAATACAAGATTTTTTATTTATTTTTTACTACTACTACTACTACTACTACTACTACTACTACTACTACTATTATTATTATTATTATTATTATTATTATTATTATTATTATTATAAAAAGAAAGCTCATTCAAATCCAGCAACGAATTAAGAGCGGCGAAGTTTTGTAAACACAGTAATTAGCGAGAGTTTATAGTTTTTTCTTCCTTCCACTATTTCTCGCGGTCACCTTTTCCTAATATGATCTACAAGACTCGCCTTTAAAGTGCTTACACTTCTGAAAAGTCCGGAGCAGCCTGGGCTCCTTTTTTATGTGGTGTGTTTTTGTAGGTGACTTTGTCTTGTCTTAGAATTAAAAATCAATTTTAAAATTTAAAAAAAAGAGCCGCCAATAGCTCGAGTCTCTCTGGGGCGTCCCGGTCTTCTCCATCTGCCTTCCAGCGAAGCCTGGCTTGCCTTTGTAGACCGCTGATGTACTCAGCCGCCGCTCGTGTCTGGGAGAAGGGGAGGGGCTTCGAGCCAGGGGTGAAATCCAGCAGATTCTGGAGAACCGGTAGCAGCAATTTTGAGTAGTTCGGAGAACCGGCAAATACCACTTCTGGCTGGCCCCAGAGTTGGGGGCTGGGAATGGAGAATTGACAGGGTCCTTCCCCTGGAGTTGGGAGGGCCTGAGGATTTGGCAGTCTCCTTCTCCTGCCACGCCCACCAAGCCACGCCCACAGAACCAGTAGTAAAACAAAACATGGGCTTCGACCACTGGTTCGGGCTATTGACTTCCGACTCTCTTTGCGTCTTCTATCACGAAAACCGGGTCTTGGCCCCTCCCTGGAGGACACCTTCAACCCACGGGAGGCGAAACGCGTTTCGCGGGGGGGGGGCAGATGTTCCGGGACCCTCCCAGTTCGGAATGTTTCCCACTCCCCTCCCCCACCCTTTAGGAGCGAGGCCTCTCTCGGGCGCGCCTGGCCCTTCGTGTGGAACAGCACAGGTCCTGGCGGCGGGTTCCCGAGTCTCCCGAATTTTGTCTTTTGGAAGGAAATCCAACGGGTCGTGGGAATAGGGAGAGGAGGAAGGAGAGAGAGAGGGGGAAGCCCGGGGGAAGGGCACCTCGCGGTGATGCCAAAACTGCATAACAACAACAGTAGCAGCAGCAGCAGCAATAAGAATGACCATAATAATGAGGACCATGATGTTAATAACAATGATGATGATGATAATAATAACGACGATGATGATAGTAATAATAATCATAGGAAAAAGAGGAGGAAGAATGATAATAATGACGATGATGATTATAACAACAACAATAATAATAGGAGGAGGAAGAACAACAACAGCAGCAGCAGCAGCAGCAAAAACAACTTTTTAAAATGTCCAATCGATTGAGTTTCGTGTTTCATGAATAAAATGTAACAACAACAACAATAACAACCAGGATGGACCGAGGGCAAAAAGGATATTAATAGCAATAAGAATATCTCAGGCTGATGGGGCCGGGGCCGACTGCCTTGAACGCGGAGCCCCCTTGTTGGGGGTCGAAAGGCTTGTTCCACCCACGCAAGGGCCAGACGGCCGAGGGGAGAAAGGGGGGGGGGAGCCCCGAGCATCTCCGAAGAGTTTGGCCGCAGCAGCGCCTTAGTCGAGGCGCGCTGGGCTTTTTTATCGTCATTTAGGTGGGTTTGTGGTTTTTTCCCCCAAGGCAGCTGAATGGGGGCTCTTCGCCCGCCCTACTAGTGCCCCCTCCGCCCTCTACCCAAAGGCGGGTGCAAATGATCTTGGGTTGCTAAGAGAGCGGCTGGGTTGGGGACCATGGGAACTAGAATCCGAGACCAAGGATCATTTTGGACCTGGCGCCGACTTTGAGATCTGATTGGGAGGAAGGTGGGTGGGGGGCAAAAAGAAAGCGGGGGTGGGAAGGATGCCCTTTTAGGAGCCACTCCGATTTAGGTATTCACGGCAAAGCCTTCGATTTCGCGGCTGGTCCCCTTTCGAGCTCTGCCTCTCTCCTTCCCCCCTCTCTCTTTCTCCCTCTTTCCCTCTCGCCCTCCCTCTCCATCCTTCCCTCCCTCTCTCCCTCTTTCCCTCCCTCCTTCTCCCTCTCTCGCTCTCCCTCCTTCCCTCCGTCCTTCTTTCTCTCCCTTCCCCTCCTTCTCCCTCTTTCCCTCTCTCCGTCCTTCCCTCCCTCTCTCCCTCTCCGAGTCGCCCCCAAGTTTGTTGCAGTTTCTTGGCGCCCTCTGTATGCAAATGAGGGGCCTGGGCTGGTCCCGCCCCTTGGCTTTAAGGGAGGGGGCAGATGCCGGCTCGGCTTTTCTTCTGGTCCCACGTTTCTCTCCCCCCCCCACCCGAAGAAGCAGGGCCAATAGGAGGCTGGGGTCCGTCTCCGTCCCACCCTCTGCTGTTTTATTGACACCTCCCAAAGTTCTCCCCCCCAAACTCCCCCCTCCCCCTGCCGCCTCCCCCTCCCAATAGCCAAAGCAGACGTGGGGGGGGGGCAGATTGAGAACGTTTTATTACCTCGGGGCGGTTGTTTGGGAGCTGTCAGAGGCAGGCGAGCCGCGGGGAAGAGCGCGCGGTGGAGGCGAAGGAGGCGCCCCGCAGGAGCCCCCGGGAGGCGGCGGGAAGGTGAGCGGCGCGATCGCCCCCCACCCCACCCCAAAGAGGAAAAAGCGAGGAGCCGAGCCGGAGAGGGGGAGGCAGATGAAGAAGGATCTGCCCTCCCAGCCGCAGAGGGAGCGCCCGGCCCGCCTTGCCTGCCTTTAGGAAGGAGGGAAAGAAAGAAAGAAAGAAAGAAAGAAAAGAGAAAAGAAAGAAAAAAAGAACAGAAAAGGAAAGAAGGAAAAGAGGAGGGACGTCCTTCTACCTGTCCGAAGAGCGTGGAGATTCTCTCCGCAGCCGACCCACAGAACCCGAGGCCGGGCTGAAGGGAACCAAGCGGTGGCGGCCGGAGGGAGCGCAGGATCTCCCGGAAGCCGAGCGGACGCTCTCCAGCCGCGGAGTCCGGCAGCGCGAAGCTCGGCGCCTTGGACCGGGTGGATCTCCGCGCTCCCCACCGGCAGCTCTTCGGCTGGAAGTTCCGAACCCGCCACCCAAGTTTCCCGCCCCTCCGGCGCCCCCACTTCGTTGAGGGCGCCGGCCAAAGTTTGCGGGAGTTTTCATTTTTCTCCACCGCTTTGTTAATTTTTTTTGGTGGGGGGGACTGGGATCTCCCGAAGAGACGCTTCCTCCTTCCCAGGGATCCACTGAGCCCCCCCCTCTCTCCCGACCTGCTTCGCTCCTCCGCTTCTTCCCCTGCCCAAAATCCCGAGGCGTCCCGTGAGCCAGAAGAGGCCGCCTGGCTTCTCCTGCTCTCCCCCCGCCGCCCCTCTTCCCCTCGCCACGCTCCTCCAATCGCCCGGTCGCTCCAGGCAGGGGGGGCTTTTCCCCCCGATCCCGGCGCCTCTGCTTCGAGTCGGAGAAATAAAGCCAGAGAGAAAGTGGCCGCGCTCTCTTTCCATCCGCCCCCCAGATTGGACAGGGAAATTGTATAGATGCCGCTTTCCCTTTTAATGCTCGCCTCCTGAATATCCAGTTAGTCACTCTTTCTTTCTTTCTTTCTCATTCCTTTCTTCCTTCCATTTTTCGTTTTCTTTCTTTCTCTTCCTTCTTTCTTCCATCCTTCCTCCCTACTTTCTTTCTCTCTTCCTTCCTTCCTTCCCTTTTCCTCTGGTCCGGCAGCCCCCCCTCCCTAGCAGGACACTCTCCCCCTCCCCATTGCCACCCCTCCCACTTTGTTATACCTCCCTCATCCCCCCCACCCCTCTGCCCCTTTTTTCTTGGGGGGGAGGCAACTTCCCTGGGGCGCCGAGGGGGCCGTTCCGCAGGAGCCCCACGTCCCTCCCCGTCCAAAGAGGAGGCCCGACCTCCCGCGGGGCCGCTGCCGCCCTGCCGCGCTCCCCGTCCTGGGAATGCTGGCGGTGGGGCCGATGGATGGCAGCCCCCGGCCGAGCGCCTTCCTGCTCAGCAGCCCGCCGCTGGCCGCCCTGCACAGCCTGGCCGAGATGAAGACGCCGCTCTACTCGGCCGCCTACCAGCTGCCTCCCCCGGCCGCCGCCTCCGCCAGCGGGCCTCCCTCCCTCTGCTCGGCCCCTTCCTCGTCCTCCTCGTCCTCGTCTTCCTCGGCGTCCGCCTCGCCTTCCCCTCCGTTGGGCTCGCCCGCCGGGCTGAAGGCGCAGGCGGGGGCCCTGTCGGCACTGGGCTTGTCCCCGCAGCAGCACTCGGCCGCCACCCCGCACGGCATCAACGACATCTTGAGCCGGCCGTCCATGCCGCTCCTGGCCGCCGCTTCCTCTTCTTCGGCCGCCTCGGCCTCGGCCTCCGCCTCGCCCGCCGCGGGGCTCCTGGCCGGCCTGCCCCGCTTCAGCAGCCTAAGCCCGCCGCCCCCGCCGCCCCCGGGCCTCTACTTCAGCCCCAGCGCCGCCGCTGCCGCCGTGGCCGCCGTGGGAAGGTACCCCAAGCCTTTGGCCGAGTTGCCCGGCAGGACGCCCATCTTCTGGCCGGGGGTCATGCAGAGCCCCCCCTGGAGGGACGCCCGCCTCGCCTGCTCGCCCCGTAAGTAGCCCCCTCCCCCCTGGGCCCCCCTCCCCTTCTCGGGCCAGCGAAGCCTTGGCCGTCAGATCTCGGCGCCTTTCGGACCGGGGAGAGCCGCCACGGGGGGTGGGCACCGGAGGGCTGAGTCTCTTTAAGAGGCCTCTTCTACACGGGCCGGTTCCTGGAAACTTAGAAACCTAGAAGATTGACGGCAGAAATCGCTCTCTCGCTCTCGCTCTCCCTACCTACCCATCATCCATCCATCCATCCATCCCTCACTCCCTCCCTCCCTATCTATCTATCTATCTAATCTATCTTTCTATCATCCATCCATCCATCCATCTAGAAACATAGAAAAATAGACTGGCGGCAGAAAAAGACCCCCTGGTCCATCTAATCTGCCCTTCTACTATTTCCTGTATTTTATCCTAGGATGGATCTGTTTATCCCAGGCATGTTTACATTCAGTTGCTGTGGATTTACTAACCATGTCTGCTGGAAGTTTGTTCCAAGCATCTACACTCTTTCAGTGAAATATATATATAATATAAAATATTCAGGTTCTTGCCCGTTTTTAAAACCTCCGGGCCAGCAATAGCATTTAGCGATAGCGTTTAGACTTATGTACCGCTTCACAGGGCTTTACCGTGGGCCTCTCTAAGCGGTTTGCAGCGAGTCAGCCTAACAACCTGGGGTCCTCCTTTTTACCGACCCGGAAGGATGGAAGGCTGAGTCAATCTTGAGCCTGGTGGGATTCGAACTGGCAAACTGCAGCAGAGGCAGCTTGCGGTGCTGCACTCTCACCACTGCGCCACCGAGGCTCTTTATAAAGGGCTCCTTTTACCCAGACCGATGCCCTCGGGGTACGTCTCTCCCTGCCCCCCCCCCCCCGCCACAGTTCTGCAGGGAAGAAGACATGCAAGCACACACACACACATACAACACCCACGGCCCTACCTCCTTTGGGGCTTTCGTTGGACAACGACCCCCCCCCCCTCTGCACCCCCACCCAGTTGTGCCTTCTTCCCTACCAAATTCTTTCCCTGGGCCGGACAACCTGGACTGGATCGGGAAGTCCCGGGTCTCTCCCTCTTTCCCTCCCCCTCCCCTTCACTCCCTCCCTGTCCAACCCCTCCCTCTCTTGGCCACTTTAAGCCTGGTGGACTTCAATTCCCAGAATCCCCCAACCAGCCAAGCTATTTTTAAAAATCGCTTTGGAGACAGCTATAAACAAGCCAAGTTGGCTGGGGAATTCTGGGAGTTGAAATTGCCAAGGTTAGAAGACATCCCCCCCCCCGCGCGCCCCCGTAAAGGACCAGCTGCTTTTGGACTACAGCCTTGCCTCCGGGCTGCCGGGAGTGCTTAATGGCAGTTCCCCGCCTCACCGCTGGAGGGCAGCCGCTTGGCACACTCCGCCCTGTTGCTACTTGCCCAGGCCGACCAATCCAGGTCTGGCATTCGCTCGAGAGAGCCTTTGCCCCCTTCTGCCTTTCTCTCTGGGTGGGTTGCGGGTATTGGTGGGTGGGTGGGAGTGAATCATGGGAATTGTAGTCCTAGGCGGGGAAGAATCTCTGCTTTGAATCCACTGAGTTTGGGGGGGGCAACTCTGCGGGGGAGAAAAGTGTGGCTAAAACACACAAAGGGTGGCTATCGGCCCAGAAGGGTCTTCAAACTTGGCAACTTTTAAGACTCGTGGACTTCAACTCCCAGAATTCTACAGCCAGCGTTGCCAAGTTTGAAGACCTCTGCTCAAAGTTTGAAGTCCTCCACCTGGCTGGAGAATTCTGGGAGTTGAAGTCCACGAGTCTTAAAAGTTGCCAAGTTTGAAGAACCTTGTGGGCGAACCTTTCCCGAAAAGAAAGATGCGCTCTGGGAAGTTGAACTTCGGAGTCGCTCACAACCGGGGACAAAGCGCTTCGGAAGGGTCGCTTCCTTCAGAGGTCGCTTCGAAGTCTAATAAACCGCTAGAACCGGGACCCCTCCAACCCCCCTTGCTTTTCCCTTGAATTCTGGGAGTTGAAGTCCACGAGTCTTTGAGCAGAGGTCTTCAAACTTCAAGCAAAGGTCCCCAAACTTGGTAACTTTAAGACATGTGGACTTCAAGTCCCAGAATTCTCCAAGCAGGAGACTTCTGGGAGTTGAAGTCCACAAGTCTTCAAGTTGCCCAGTTTGGGGACCCCTCCCTTTGAGGAAAGTCCTGTCTTGGTATTTTAATTGAACGAGGGAGAAGCTCCCTCCATGGTTGCGGCTTCTTCTCCCCGGAGGAAGGGCGACCCGCTAAGTTTCCCCCCTGGTCGTTTTCACCCTCCGCCCGGCTTCTCTCCTCCCGGGCCCCGAAAGAGCGAGTCCTCAAAGCCCCCAGCTGTCCACGGGGACATTTGGAGGAGAGTCAAGTCGGCTCTTTCCTGGCTACTTGACGGTCGCGATGTTTACACGCCGCTTCTCCTTCGCTGCCCCCCCCCCCCACCACCATCAGACCTATCGCATGGGGGCAACTCACTTAACCCGGTAGCCCCGTCCCTTCCGTGGGAAAGAAAGGGGGAGAGGGAGAGAGAGAGGAAACAGGGAGAGAGACGGAGAGAGGGAGAGAGAGAAGGAGGCAGAGGGAGGGAAGGAGATAGAAAGAGGGATAGACAGAGAGGAGAGGGAGAGAAAGGGAGGGAGGGAGAGGGTGGGAGAGAGAGACGGAGAGAGAGGGGGGGCAGAGAGGGAAAGAGAGAGGGAGAAGGGGAGAGGGAGGAAGGGAGGGAGGAAGAGACCCGCTGGGAAGCCCGGTCCTTTGAAATTCGTGGGGTTCATTCTGGAGGGAACCTGGTTCCGGGGGCTTGCTAAGAAGGGCGGCCGCAGTGGCGCTTTTGTTCTCTCGCTGCCTTTTTAAAAAACCCTTTTCTGGAGGTGGGGGAGCAGTTGAAGGAGAAAAGAGAGCCCCCCCCTCCCCCGCAATATCTTCCTTTGCCTCAAGCGCAATATCTTCCTTTGCCTCAAGCGAAAGAACTCTCCGCACTGGTTGAGATTGAGACGCGCTTCGCTTGAGATGCCCAACGTTCGTATTTTAAGTCATGGCTCTTTCTTTAGTGACGTTTTCTCTCTCAGGGGAAACCTCGGCCTTTAATTTATATTATGGGTAGTTAGACCGTCCCTCCTCTCCCCCCCTTTTCTTCTCTTCTCTTCCCTTCATTTATTTCTTTTTCTTTCCCTTCCTTTCCTCTTTCGTTTCCTTCTTTCCTGCCCCTTATACTTCCTTCCCTTCCCCTTCATTTTCCCCTCCTTTCGTTTCCTTCTTTCCTTTCCTTTCCCTTTCCTTTCCTTCCTTTCCCTTTCCTTTGTTCGCCGCCTTCTTTTCTTAATCTAGTCGTGTAACATTAAAAAAAAAAATCTCTGAACCCCAAAACAAAAACAGTAGGTTTCTAACACCACTTTTCCCGGGTAACCATTCTTGCGGACTTGTTACTCGGAAAAGGGCGTTCCGGATAATCTTCTGGTTTTGAGTTTTGTGTGTGTGTCTGCTGTGGTTGTTCTTGTTGTTGTCCCCCCCCCACACACACACACCAGACGAGCCGAACCGGCCCACGGAGAGAGGCCCCAACCCATCGCTGCTCCAGCGTTGCACAAACGGCGCCGGTTGCTTCAATTTCCGAGTGCCGAAATTTCCCGTTGAGCAAAGGCGGCGCTGGGAGGGTTTATAGCAGGGCCCCCACACTTGGCAACTTGAAGACTCGTGGACTTTAACTCTCAGAATTCTCCAGCCAGCTATTCTGGGAGTTGAAGTCCACAAGTCTTAAAGTTGCCAAGTTTGGGGACCCCTGGTTATGTGTATATACTGTATATGTACGGTTTTTCTTACCGTCCCCTTTGGGAAGATTCTGGGCGAACCTCTGGGGATCTCCGAACTTATATACCGCGTCCCTTACCTGGGCTTTTAACCCCCTCTCCCCCCTCCCATCTTCCTTAGACCAAGGCTCCATTTTACTGGACAAAGACGGCAAGAGAAAACACACGAGGCCCACTTTCTCCGGACAACAGATCTTCGCTTTGGAAAAAACTTTTGAGCAAACCAAGTACTTAGCCGGGCCGGAGAGGGCGCGGCTGGCCTATTCGCTGGGCATGACGGAGAGTCAAGTCAAGGTGAGCGCTTAGTGCGGGCAACGGGGAGCGGGAGAGAGAGTGAGAGTCAGAGAGTGAGAGAGAGACACAGAGAGAGACAGAGACAGAGAGAGTCGGCCCAGATTCAAACGACGGCGCTCTTCGCTCGGGGCGGCCAACGCGACTTAGGGCCGTTCGCAGACGGGGGAGGTGGGCGCCCTTTTAGTCCTGGGACCCCGTTCTTCCCGAATCGGCGGGTCTTGATAAAGAAAAAAATAAAGTCCAGTTCGTGATTTCTTATACAAAATACCTTAAGCAAAAGAGCGATGTATATAATAATATAATATGTAATATATATGTATAAACATACATAGATAAATACATAGATACATACATACATGCATGCAGACAGACAGATGAGGGAGAGAGAGAGATGGGTGATAGGTAGGCCGGCAGACAGGCAGGAAGATAGACATAGAGAAAGATAAAGAGAGAGAGAAAGAGAGAGAGACTGCTCAAAAAAATAAAGGGAACACTTAAACAACAGAATAAAACTCCAAGTAAATCAAACTTCTGTAAAATCAAACTGTCCACTTAGGAAGCAACAGTGATTGACAATCAATTTCACCTGCTGTTGTGCACATTCAACTTTGTACAGAACAAAGTATTTAAGGAGAATATTTCATCCATTCAGATCTAGAATCTGAGTGTCATTTGAGTGTTCCTTTTATTTATTATTTATTTTTTTAGCAGTATATTTCAGCCAAATCACCTTGATATACCTGAATATGTGAGGGGGGCATCTGTTTCCTTTTTGCCACTCGGCCCCTCCAAGGGCCATTCAAGGCAATTATTAATTTTTAGAGGTGACAAACGATATTCTATGTGTCTGACATATTTTTGCTGATAATGAAAAGGAAGGGAGAGTACTAGTATACATTTCTTTCAAGCTATTTTGCTCTCATCGGCTAGCCATACCCTTCCCGGTAGGTGGCTAGGCGACGCGAGCGAAATGGCTTGAAACAGATCTCTACTAGTCTCCCTTCCTTATCGTTATCAGCACAAATAGGTTATACGCGCACGCACGCACATCTGTTCAGCTCTTCCTGTTTCTAACTCACTTCCCCTAAACTGCCTCGAAGTTAACGAGAAAAGGGAATAAACGTTTTCGCCTCGAAAGCGTTTCCACACCCGAAGTAGATAGAAAGGGAAGAGGAGGAGGTGGAAAGAAGGAGAGAAAGTTTTAGAAAGCAGTTGGGAGAGAGGGAAAGTGAGAGAACTGATCAATAATAATACGATTTAAATTAAAGCAAGTTAAGGTTTGGGTATGTGCTTACAATATACGGTGTATTAATGGCTTATGTGTTGTAGTGTTATAACTGATGTACATATGGATAATTTTTTTAAAAAAACTTTTTAAAGAGTTCCCCAATCCACACACAGCCCCGCCCCACCAACACAACCCAACACACACACCACTCTGGCCCTCCCTTCCGTCCAGGTTTGAATCAACGGGATTGAAAGCGTTGTGAGAAACGAACGGCGGGTCAATGGCTTTGCGGATCTGCGTTGGTGGTAGAAGGAAACGTTGGGGTGGAGAGGGCCGCTCAGCAAGGGCGGTTAAAGGGAGAAAGGAAGGCGGTTACTAGCGGGGAAACTCCAGCTAACGACCAAGTAAAACGGGTGGGGACTTAGGGCAGCTTTTTTAAAAAATAAAAAGAAATCGCGATGTTTAAAAAAAAAAGTTCTGGAAAGTTATCTGGGTGTGCAAATAGAACGGAAGGGAAGAGAATTAAAGGGAAGAGAATGGAATGGAATGGTAGAGAAGAGAAACGAGTAGAAGAGAAGAGAAGGGAGGAGAAGATAATTCTTTATTGGCCAAGTGTAATTGGACACACAAGGGATTTTCTTGAGGACCAATTGTGCATTTTTGCAGAGACTTTTGCAGGCATGAAGGACTGACCTTCAACTCCAAGGCCACCCAAACACCTGGGGCAACCCTACACTCCAGGCCTTTTAAACCCTCGCGAAGATTTAACACGGGGTTGATTGAAGCCCTCTGCCCAACGTTCTCACCCCCTCTTTCTCTACCGGCCCATTGAAGTCAATGACTCAGAAGTGGGAGCGAGCCGAAGTAAAATTTGGGGTTGTGTTTTAACTGATTCCGATGTAGCGAGAAGTATCCGCCCTACCGGGTCGCTTGGGGGGTCTCCCCTTTTAAAGTAGATGTTCCCGAGCCGTATAAATGCTGGGACAGGGGTTGTCTTGTGAACCGGGACAGTCAAAGCCAACTCTGCCAGGCCCAACTTGCGCCTTGGAGTAGTGCATTTGGCCATGTAGCTCCTGCATACGAGACCTCGCTCTTCTCACCCGTTCAGGGCCTTAAGAATCCCGAGATATCTCGGTACTCTTTGTTGTAAACCTGTTCGTTCTTACACTCCTCTGAAACTCCCGAGAAAGGCACGCTGAGGACGAGTGTGTTGAATTCAATAAAGCCTAAAGGTTGGTGGATTAAACCAGAACAGAACAGAACAGAATTCTTTATTGGCCAAGTGTGATTGGACACATGAGGAATTTGTCTTTGGTGCAGATGCTCTCAGTGTACCTAAAAAGACCAGATACATTCCTCGAGAATCGTAAGGTACAACACTTAATGGCTGCCATAGGGTACAAATAAGCACTCAGGAATCAACCGGTGTTATAGTTGAGCAAAGAACTTTCTACATCCCTAAAGCGTTTTTTAAAGACGCCCTTGGAAACCATCATTTCCCTTGCAGCAGTGGGAAAAAATATTCTGTATCTCAGCGCACTTCAAAGTTTGTTATTATTTCAATTGTTCCTTCATGCTGCTGGGATTTCAGAAAAGCAGAATTAAAACCAACTTTTTTGTACAATTATGAGCATGCCTCTCTCTCTCTCTCTCGTTCACACACACATACACACAGCAAAGGCAGACATTTTCGGAAGAAAATTTCCTGTTGTATTTTCCAGATGTGAAAATAAATTTCATCAAACTCATAGATTTTATTTCTGGGTAGGGCATCTCCAGGACTAAACTTTACCTCGCATTGACTCCAGCCAGGAGCCAAAAACCAACGGATCCTTCTCTCCCTCCGCCTTAATAGCTCTGTATAAACAAATAAGAGCGTTGTAGCTGCTCTCCTGTATATTCGTGTGAATCCGAGCGTTCGAGACAATGGAATCATTTCTTAGCAGACCAATATGGGTTTAGACTCAATAGCTGCAAATTAAATCGGGTTTTCATTTATTTGGAAGGAATCGTGGAAAGCCGACAAACCTCTCTAGGTGGTTGTAGAAATAGGTGGAAATTTGAGGGACAGGAAATTACTGTTACTCAGTCCAGCTCTCTGGCCTTCTGTTGCTACTGTTACTCAGTCCAGCTCTCTGGCCTTCTGTTGCTACTGGCTTGTGGGGGTTTTTAAAAAACAAACTAACTGGCCGTATAGTCACTTTTCAGATAGTAAATCGGCCTTTCAGATAGACGCATCTAGGGTTGTACTGAGCGTAAAAGTGCAAATGGAGCTGTTTGGATTGGGCACGTCTGCTTTGGTTGGTGCTTTCAGGAGAGCTTTGCTTTGTTTGAACAAGAGGGACCTTTTCTCTGGGTGAGAAGAATTAATTGAAGCAGAGCGGTCGGTCCAATTTGGTGGTTGCTCCGTTCTTGGAATCGATTTCAGCCGAAAGTGAACTCTTGTCTGGTGGAGAAACTAGCAATGTTATAAGAATGGGAAATCCTTCTTTCTTCCTTCCTTTCCTTCTTTATTTCCATCTTCCTTCCTTCCTTCCTTCTTTCCTCCTTTCTTTCCTTCTTCCTCCCTTCTTTCTTTCCTTCCTACTTCTTTCTTTCTCTTTCCTTCCTTCCTTCCTTGAAGCCAATGAATCTTTTTTTAACAGGCTGTTTCTTTCTGGGTGTTCAAATTGAAGGGGCGGAGAAGGAAGCGAAAACACCCCCTTTACAAATTGTCACTTTATTCCAAAAGTTATCTGGAGACCCTCATTTGTCACCGTATATATGTGGGAAAGGCTTTGAATAAACGACCCCCCTTTACCACTGTTAACTGCAATGTTTGAGGAGGTGGGGGCATTTTCCCCCCTTTAAAAGGGTGCATTGTGCATCCGATTGTTCATTTGCCCCACGTTTGAACAAAACCGTCTGGTCCAGAATGGGAAATGAGGGATTCATATGTGCTTTGTTTCTTAAGTCCATCAAGCGCAAAACTCTACGGGGTTTTTTTCCCCGTTAAATGAGGCTGTGTTTACTCCGAGTAAGTCCCAGCGGAGCGAAGGGGCTTTAGACCACGGAGCAGGAAACTTTAGGATTGCCTTCACATTTCAGCACTGGGTTGGTTCTAAAATTATATATATTTAAAATATTTTTACTGATAATGAAAGGAAGGGAAACTAGTATAGATCTATTTCGACAGAGAAAAAACGCATATATATATATATATATATATATATATATATATATATATATATGTCACATGTTTTTGCTGAATTTGAAAATTAAGGGCCTTATTTTGTCCTATTTATGGCGAATATGAATATATATATGTGTGTGTGTGTGTGTGTGTCACATATATATATATATATATATATATATATTGTGGCGAATCTCTCTTACTTTTCAAATTCAGCAAAAACATGTGACACACACATACCCACATATACGTCACAAAAAATAAAGGGAACACTCAGACCTGAATTAATGAAATATTCTCCTTGAATACTTTGTTCCGTACAAAGTTGGATGTGCCCGACAGCATGTGAAAAGGATTGTCCATCAGTGTCGCTTCCCAAGTGGACAGTTTGATTGCACAGACATTTGATTGACTTGGAGTTATATTGTATTGTTTAAGTGTTCCCTTTATTTTTGAGCAGTGCATATATATATAATCTTTCAATTATATATATAATTTTCGGGATTCAAGTTTGGCACTCCTCCACTGTCCGTTGGAACTTTTTGCCTTTCAACAATAAATCCTGTTTTCTGTGTTTATCCTCGTCCTACGGTATAAGAATACACTGTAATAATACCTGAAGAAATGACAAATTAAACCCCAAAGAGGAGGTGTAAAAACAAAGAGGCCAAAAACACAGCGCCGTTCTATCTAGATGGTTGCACTGGAACTTGGTTACATCGGATGCAGTTTGTCACAAAGCGGGGAAAAACAAAACCCCACGAGGACTATCGCCATGCCTCGCGTTAAATCACTACTTAACCCCGAACGAAAACGGGCGGGGCTCAAAGCGGGCTGCGAAAAAAGCGACTGGCAACAAAGCTTAGCGCCCGGAGTAACGAACGCCACCGGTTGACTGGATAAGTGGGCAAATGTATTCGCCCCATTTCGAAGGCCTAAGGGGGTGGGGGGGGGGAAGGGCGGGGGGGTTGGGGTAGAAAAAAATGGAGAGTAACAAACTTGTTTGTTTTCCACGCCGTTCTGCTTGTCTAGTCGCCCCTACGGCCATCTGCCACCTACCCACCCCCTTTTTTTTTACTTTAACCAACGCTAGTCTCCACTTTGCATTGACTCCGAGGTGAGGATAAGCGGAAAGGAGGCGCATCTTAAGAGGTCAGGGAAGTAAAGCGGGAGGAGGGGGGAAAGTGTGTGTGTGGGGGGGGGGGTTACCTCAAATCAGAGACATGGAAGAGAGCAGGAAGGGGAGAAGAAAGAAAGGAAGGAAGGACAGAAAGGAGGAAAGAAAAAGGAAAGAAAGAAAAAAGAAGGAAGGAAAGGAGGAAAGAAAAGGGAAAGAAAGAAAGAAGGAAAGGAGGAAAGGAAGGAAGAAGGAAGAAAAGAAAGAAAGAAGGAAAGAAAGAAAGAAGGAAGAAGGAAGAAGGAAAGGAGGAAAGAAAGAAAGGAAGAAGGAAAGAAAGGAAGGAAGGAAGAAGGAAAGAAAGAAGGAAGAAGGAAAGAAAGAAAAAGAAAGAAAGAAAATAACAGGTTGTAGCAGGGAGAAAAGGAAGGAACCTAAAGGCGGAAACCAGCCCAGCAGCCTGAGCCAAAAAGGTCCCGTTGTTGGGGCTGCGGTTGTTGCCATTCTGCCCACAGCGGGCGGGGCTGCTTTAATTTCCACCACTACGTCGGGATTCATCATGCAGGTTTTCCCCCCCGCGTCCTCTGGGGCTCCCTCTGATTCCGAAGCCTGCGCTCTCCTCCCGCTCCCACATTGGGCTTTTTCGCCGCAAAGAAAATGTAATTTTATTCCTCCCTCCCGCTCGACGTCGACGGCGCCGTTCAAGTTGAAATGTGTTTGGTGAAATCCCCCAGCGCTGAGACCACTGCTCAGCCTTCTCGCTGGGGAGGCCGAGCCCTTCTTTCCTCCTTACGCCCATCTCTCGAGCCAGGCTTTGGAGGGGCCAAGAGAAAGAAGCCCAAAGCAAACAGCCTGGTCGCCTAGCGAAGGCCTTCAGCCTTTAGCAACGGTCTACTATAGGTTATTAACAGTCTAGTCTACTACAGGGTTATTAAAAACTGACTCAACGCAGCCCTGTTTAAAATAGGAGAAAATGCCAGGAAGCCCAGTCCAGATACAACGGGGGTGGGTGGGGGGTGGGGGGAGTATTGAATTGGTGAAAGGCCACGTCATCTATTTTTCTGCCTGCTTTCAATGCTGGGTCCAGTAGCAGGCAAGGCTTAGCTGCTACTCAACCTGTACAACAGCGTGTACCCAACCAGATAGATAGATAGATAGATAGATAGATAGATAGATAGATAGATAGATAGATAGATAGATAGATAGATATAGATAGAAAGATAAATAGAATGATAGATAGATAGAAAGACAAATACAGACAGACAGACAGAATTCTTTATTGGCCAAGTGTAATTGGACACACAACGAATTTATTTATTTATTTTATTTATTATTTAGATTTGTATGCCGCCCCTCTTTGCAGACTTGGGGCGGCTCACAACTTTCTTGTGGGAAAGAGTGGTTGGGCCGCATGGACCATGAGCGGTGGTGGTCTCAGTTATCTGAAGTGTTGGTGGTCTTTGGGGGAAATGGGAGGTAGCAAGGTTGCAGGGAATGAATATCAACAAATGCAGCGCAGGTCAAGTGTCATTCTGTGTGCTTTTGCTAACACACAGGTCCTTTCCGCTCCATGAGTCCTTAGCATCACAACCAGACCTTGTGTGTTGGGTGTGAGATGAGTTGTCCTTTCCTTGAGCATCTGCCTGACTGAGCACAGAAGAGAAGGCTTAGGATGGCACAGAGCGGGTAGACTACAGGTTGTCCTCCAGGCAGATCTGGTCGTAGCGGAAGAGAAGCGAGCACTCCGCAAAGCCAGAGCTGCAAGGGCTGAGACAATGGCGCCCAACATGCGGACGACACCTTGTGTACATCCCACAACCCATTAGATGTCAAGGTCCTCTTCGAACACGGTGGGCGAACATCACCATCGGATCTGACCTCCTCCTCCGATATGGCTACTTAGTGATGATGATGTGGTGGGGGGGGGGGGCGGTTCAAGAGCAGGACCCGGTTTGAAGAGACAATTAGAATTGATTCCAGGCCCAGGGTCTAAATTCCTCATTGCTGGGTGAATTAAGTGAGCAGGACCTTGCAGCCTTGTGATAGGAGTCAGGATGCTCTCAGAGAAGACAATAGTAGTCGAGAGGGGTTGCTAACATGAAGAGCAATTACATGCAGCTAGTTTTAAGGGGATCTTTGTGGTGAGGGCACAGTAGCTTCTACCGCCACTCTCCTATTAACGGCTCATTTGCATTTTGATAGTTGATAGACTCGCATGATTGAAATCCGGCTGACAAATATGAATGGTTAATTGCACTCATATACCCAATTACCTGGGAGCAGGCTCTTCCCAGCATAATGGGCTGACTACATTCCCTGCTGTGAATTGAGAACAGGCAATTGAATAGGGGGAGTAAAAATAATTTTGGCAAATATAAATAATCCTGTATGACGGACTGATTTAACAGCAACCTATTGGCATTAAAAGAGTGGAAATCATAGTGTCCAATCACATCCCTTTGGAAGTAGTAAGCTCCATTGAAGACCTGTCCTTGGCATAGACCATCCTGGAGATAGCTGGTTGTTAAGAGTTGACATCAACTTGATGGTATAAAATCAACTGCATGTAAGCAGTCAAGTGTCTAATCCACTGTTTCCCAACCTTGGCAACTTGAAGATATTTGGACTTCAACTCCCAGAATTCCCCAGCCAGTGAATGCTGGCTGGGGAACTCTGGGAGTTGAAGTCCAGATATCTTCAAGTTGCCAAGGTTTGGAAACACTGGTCTAATCGACTTGACTGATCTCAAAATAATAAGCAAATTATTTCTCGGTGATATTTGAATGGAAGACCACCAAGACCTTCTCACGGCTATAAACTACACAAGGAGTTGGGGAGAAAAACCCTTTCATATGATTGTCAAGAAACATATGAACACTTTATTTTTTGTTGGCCCAAGAGAAAATGAAAAAGTTATCAGAATGTATATTACGTTGGAGGTGAGCATATCCATGGAGCTTTGAAATGGCACCATACCGCCAGGAAACCTTAATGGCACCAAAATGATGGGCTATGTGGTATCACCACACAGATGCCACCGAATGCATGTTTCCCAACACTTAGTTCCAGGATATAAATTGACATTTGCATAACACTGAGAGAGAGCTTATATAGATCCTTAGCTGCCTTTGACTTTATGGGTGGTGTGTTTGGGCTGTATGACTCTTAGGGGTTTATTTAAAGACTGTTTTAACATTGGATTTGTATATGATGTTTTATTGTTGTGAGCCGCTCCAAGTACTCGGAGAGGGGTGGCAAACAAATATTATTATTATTATTATTATTATTATTATTATTATTATTATTATTTGCCCATGCATGGAAAAAAACCACATTTGCTGGACTGGGGAAACAGAATTAAAATTGCCCTGTCAAAAGCAGGACAAGGGCTCTGGAGATATCAGTGATATCGGAGTAGTATCTACACTGCCGTGGGAACTAACACTAGTTACTGCAGTAATGCAGAGTGGAGTTTAGTGCAAAGGGCAAAGGTATAATAAACCCTATTGTGCAAGTTGCACTGAAAAGATAACATTTTCCTTTTGCACTTTTCCACTAGTTTTTGCATAGCAAGATGTTTGAAATGATTATAGGTTTTTAGCAGTATGAGAAGAAAAACCTGAACCTGTTATCAATATCCCTGTAGTGAAAAAAGGGTGTTGCAGCTACCACTGTCCTAGAAAAGACATTCTCTTTTGTGTGTGGGGAAAAAACATGGTTCCAAAACAATTCTAAAATAATGATGCCAAACAGATCTTAAAACTGATTTTGTAATTTCTTAAACTAAGGGTCTACAGAACAGTTAAACCACATTCACTCATAATGAACTAGTGTTAAGCATATTTAGAAGTAGACTTATGGAATCATCAGTATTTTAGGTAGAAATGATTTATTATTGGTTCTGATAGGTTTACTCCAAGCCTAGCTAAGCCTGAATTCAACCACACTGCTAACTACAGAATTATTTCCAATCCATTTCAAATGAGATGCGATTGGAGACTGTCTATTTTTAAGTTACATCGATCTAGATGGGGTGTCAAACTCGATTTCATTGAGGGCCGCGTCAGGGTTGTATTTGACCTGGGAGGGGGGAGGCTGGAGTGGGCATGGCCAACTGGACGTCACTCGTGTCAGGGGAGGGGCGCCTGTGGTGGCCCAAGCACTCTGCCACAGAAATCTGCCCCCCCCCGGGCCTTGAGATTGAACCCCAGATCTAAATCATAAAGCCAGTTGGGGTGAAGAATCTTTTTGTCTTGTATGTACAAACATTTCCATGAAACATTTAAAAAATGTACCATCACGCTAAGAATTGTCTGCTGGGTATAGTTTAAAAAACAACCCCTCCAGAATGGCGGCCACAATAATGTGATCACAGCTCTGTCTATTTTTGTGACCTTCAGTTGTAACCATCGCAGCCATCGAGCTAACGTTTTTTACAGGCACCACTGATCACACCCACGATAATTTTTCAGTAAATTGCATTTTTGGACGGCAAACCTTTTGGAGTGCCAGTCCTACAGCTTGGAGCAAACTCTGTCAATCTCAATGACATTAACTCTGAAATAACTAGCTTTAGAATCTAGTTCTAAAACTAGTTTATACTGTATGTCAAATCCAACTACTGCCATTAAATTTAATTTACCCTTCATGGCTGAATTTGATCTCTCATATCTATTACTGTATGCCTGGACAGGAAAAACTGGGACTGTGAAATAGACAACATTGCTTAAAAGTAGATTTTTCCATTACAGTAATAGGGGGAAAAAATAATTACTTCACAAAAAGATTTGTATGGCTGCCCATGCTTTATAAAATTAAGACTTGAATGGCTAGCAGCAAATAGCAAAATATCCCAAATTCAAACCTTCTCATATCGCTAAGCACCATAAAAATGCCATCATAGAACCACAATTGTTGGACTCTCCTGCCCTCCTGAACTAATACCTGAGAGACAAGTCAGGTCTTTAGAACACCTTGGAAGGGGAGGTGGGTATTGAACCCCTGAATCTCCTCAAAGCAGGCACAGCTATGGAAAAGCCCCAGTTCCTAGATCCCCACAGAGAACAGCATTTTAGAGAGGAGACCTGGTTTGGACCTGTAACAGCATGTGGGAATAGCCTTGGCAAACAAGGGGAAGAAATGCTGTAAAAAAGGCAGAGAGGGAAACTCAGAAAGAATCCAGCCCAAGGAAGTCGAGGGATGGTGGGGGATTTGTACTTTCAGACTTGCAAGAGCCCCAGAGCAAAGTAGAAGCAACTTCTTGAGTTTACCTGCCTGTGGATAGGCAGAGGTCCACAGAAGGAAGCAGCCCCAAATACAACTTGGCCCTATGCCATGCAGGCCAGACCCTTGAACTGGCCCAGACGTTCAATTGTCTCCCTTGGTTAATGTGTTTCACCCAGTCAGTATGTATACCCAAAAAAGAAGACATTTCCCAGAATGTGTTTATGGAGAGATTCTAATTTTAGGGTCCCCTCACTCCAAATTGGAGGAGTATGCAGAATGGACTTGCTTGCAAAATAAATGCAGCTACGTTTCTCAAACTTGGCAAGCAGCTGGGAAATTCTGGGAGAAATCCACACGTCTTAAAGTTGCCAAGTTGGGAGAAACACAGAGTTATCACAGTCATGGGAAAAGCTATGGGATTCCAGGAAATGTTGGGGTACATTAAGAGGGGCAAACATGGGCGACATTTGCGGTCCTCTAAACGTATGATTTGAGACCTGGTGCCTTCCTGGAGCATGGGAAGACATCCCCCCCCCCCCTTTTCAATGTGAATTCACGATGCTACCATAATAATTTCTAAAATCAGGATTTTTCTTTGAAAGGTGTCCACACTGATTTCCTATACTAGCCTTCTTTTAATCCAAGCGTGGGCATATGTTTTTAGAGCAATTTCCCCTTGAAATATCCATGTTTTCTGTAAATAAACAATAGAGATGTTACTTCTTTCAGAATGCCTCCCCCCTTTACTATCCAGCCCAGTGTTTCCCAACCTTGGCAACTGATACCTGGACTTCAACTCCCAGAATTCCCCAGCCAGCATTTGCTGGGAGTTGAAGTCCAACTAACTTCAAGTTGCCAGGGTTGGGAAGCCCTCCTCTAGCCTCCAGCTGTGCAACTTTCTAGTGTTTCCCCATCCCTCTACCTCCACCTCTGTAGAGCCATTCTTGACTACTGGCAACTGTCGGCAGAAGTCTCTGCTGTTTCTTTGGCAAGGCTTTGTGCCATTGCCTTCTTCTTGGGGCTGAGAGAGAGAGGCTGGCCTGAGATCACCCAAGGCAGGACTAGAACTCACACTCTGCCAGGTTCTAGCCTGGCACCTAAAACCACTACACTGATCTGGCTCTCATGTTATATTCAACTAGGAATTATCAAAGTACAGTAAAACCAACCAGATTATGAGTCTGGAATAAAGGTTTTTTTAAAACTTGGCAACTTTTTAAGATGAATGGACTTCAATTGCCAGAATCCTTCCCACCCACCGCAATGCTGGCTTGGGGGGCTTTGGGGAATTCAAGTCCACCCAGAAATAATTATATACTGTGGGTGCCTGGGTTTTTATATCCAAGTAAAATCAACCAGGTTATGATCTGACAGAGGTTTATTTTTCCCTCAAGCCTGGCAATTTTAAAGATATGTGGACTTCCCCTCCCAGAATCTCATCCCCCACCCCAAATGCTGCTTTGGGGGCTTCTGGGAGCTCATGTCCCTCATCTTAAAGTTACCAGGGGTGGTTTTCTTTTTGGGGGGGGGGGGGGGATGATGCTTTTTCTGGAAAGGTGGGAAAATGCCCCTCTGCTGTTCTCCTTTAGCACCGCGTGCGAATCCTCCCAATCCTCCCGCAGAGGCTTTGAAATCCCCTTTCCTTTTACGGGTTTCAGGCCTCGCGATTAGGAGACGGAGGGAGAGGCCGATCCGGGCAAAAACTCTCGAGGGAAAAACGGGGGGTTCAGACCGACAACCGAGCCGCCGCCGCCTACCCGGCTCTCCTTTTCACGGCCTTCCTCTCTTTCCAGGTCTGGTTCCAGAACCGTCGGACCAAGTGGCGGAAGAAACACGCGGCCGAGATGGCGACGGCCAAAAAGAAGCAGGACTCGGAGACGGAGCGTCTGAAAGGAGCCTCGGAGAACGAGGACGAGGACGACGACTACAACCGGCCCCTGGACCCCAATTCGGACGACGAGAAGATCACGCAGCTGCTGAAGAAGCACAAGACGGGCGGGCCCAGCGGCGGCCTGCTGCTCCACGCCTCAGAGAACGAGGCCTCCTCTTAGGCGGCGCGGGGGAAGAAATGCCGCGCGGCCGCCAAAGGACCAGCCCAGCCCCGCCGAGGTGGCGCTCCACAGAACCCCAATTGCTGCTTTTTCCGACCAGAGAAGGAGAAGGAGGAGGCCGGGTGGTCCCTCAGAGACATCCCTGGCCGGAGGGGTTCCTTGGGGAAAGTTGAGGCGAAGGAGCCTTAACGGACAGGCCCGAGGCCTAGCGCCGCCCGGCCTTTCCCGCCAAAAAAGGGACCCGCTACTAGCCCGACTGAGGCGCCTCTTTATTGTAAATAATAATTAAAAAAACGCCCACCGGACTCTATTCACACACGGCGAATATTTAAACCTAATAATCTTTTAAACTCCGGCTACTTTCGCAAGACAGGAGCGTCGGCGTTGTCGAGACTCGCGCCGTTTTCCTTGTTTTTCCTCCGCCTCAGCTTCCGCTCCTCATAAAAAAAACCCTTTTATTCATGAGAGTTTTGTGACTTTTTTTTTTTTTTTTTTAAAGGCGGCGGCTTTTCCCTTTTCTCGCAGTAGTTAACTTCATGAATTTTCGTCGCTAGCTTAACTGCCACAACTTTCCACGCGGGACGCAGCGGAGGGTGGGTGGAGGGGGGGGGGGTTTGAGGGAAATCGGGGGGTTTAAGTTATCAATTTGGTTTCCTTCCGCAAAACCTTTCTTTTTTATTGTTATTATTTTTCCATCGGGAGAACGGAGAAGCTTCAGGGCAACGCGGGAACTGTTCCCGGGGTCTCGGTTGAATAAAGGCGCCCTTGTCTGCTCGTCACATTGACTATCGAGAGCGGCCAAAGCGCCTTCGAAAACAGCTGTTTAAAGGTGCAACTTGGACATTGTAGTTTAAGGCTCCTCTTAATTTTGTCTCTAAAAGAGTTCTGCCAAATAATACACGTATTTTGGGAGGGGGGGGAAGAGAAAGCTTAATTCTAACTTTCTTTGTATTTTGCTTTAGAAAGCAGGAGGAAAACGAACATTCGAGATAAAGCTTCCCTTTTGCAAAATAATAATAATAATAATTGCAAGCAAATTTCACGGTTGGTTTTGAAACCCCGAATTCGCGCCTGTTCCATAGAATTCGAAATGTGGAATGTCGGGTTTTTTAAAAAAATGAATCGCGTACATTGCTTTCTTTCTATTTTAAAAAAAAGCTAATCATGTCGTATTAGCATTTTAGCCTTTTATTAATTTATACGAAGACATTTCAGTTTCGTGAAGTGAACAAAAAAAACAGCCCCGCCGAGACCGATTTAACTCAATGCACTTTGTTTTTTGTTTAAAAGGAGAAATCGATTTAAGTCCGTGAATATTCACGTCTGTTGCCTGGGAGAGAATTTTAAGGGTGCAGAAAATGTCTCATCTGAGATGGAAAAAAATTGGTAATAAATAACTCAATAAAAATCATTACAATCGATCGATCGTTTTTGTCACTTTATATAGCAAATAAAGTACTGTACAGTCTTTTGGGTTTTTTTTTCTCTAAGACTAACAATCCCCCCCCCCAACAGAAAGCTTTTGAAAATATGAATTATTTTAAAATCTTCACTACGTCCATTTGGTTCTTTCTTTCTTTCTTTCTTTCTTTCTTTCTTTCTTTCTTTCTTTCTTTCTATATTTATCTATCATCGTCTGTCTGTCTGTCTGTCTGTCTGTCTGTCTGTCTGTCTGTCTGTCTATATCTATCTATCTATCTATCTATCTATCTATTTTCTATCTATCTTCTATCTATCTATCTTCTATCTATCTTCTATCATCTATCTATCTACCTATCTATCTATCTATCTATCTATCTATATATCTATCTATCTGAGAATGAATTACACATTCCTTTAAACAGAATGAAATATTTCTTGGTTCCTTATTCGCACTTTGCTGGGTGATTTTGGAAGGATGGGTCCCTAAAAAAACGAACAGGGTTCTAGACAATGCAAGAAAGAGAAGGAGGCAAACAGTATTTTTTTTGGAGGGGGGAAGAAATGAGATAGAAGGGGAAAAAAGAACGAAGAAAAACAAGGTTGCGAAGGGTGGAAAAAATGGAGGGGAGAAAAGCAACAACAATTTGAGAAAGACAACACACACACACACATACCATCTCTGCTTGTAATGTATAAAACAGTGTTTCCCAACCTTGACCACTTGAAGATATTTGGACTTCAACTCCCAGAATTCCCCAGCCAGCGGGAGTTGAAGTCCAGATATCTTCAAGTGGTCAAGGTTGGGAAACACTGGTATAAAGAACCTGTGTGTGAACTTGAGACAGGATTAAAAGCAGACTTTTTAAAAATAGCGACCCACTTTATATTGTCCTCACTTCCTATCCTTTCAAGGCAGTGGCTAAAAGCCCCATAAATTACAAAGTAGGTTTCACGCAGTCTAATATCTGAAAAGATTTCCCTCCCTTTAAAAAGAGACGATTCTTCTGTTAATAATAATTGGGCAATAAAATGTATAGCTCACAATGGCTTCCTGCTTTCAATATGTAATGGTGTCTTCATTTGCTAGTTTGCCTGGGTAGCTCAGGGGCAGTGGAGTCTATCGGATGCTGTGCTGTGATCAGGCTGAAGAAGCAAAAAGTATTGGAGTAGATGGAAGACCCTCCAGTCTCTATTTTGTTCAGATTCTGCATTAAAAGTGGCAAGAATAAACTGCCTTAGCAAAGTGGGATGTTGAGCCACTGAGCAAAATGAAGATTGAGTTGGGAGTTGAAACCCATGAAAAATTGGTTTTTAAAAAACAACATGTGTATGTACATCATGTTTACCTTTAGCAAATGGACTTCCTTCTCTGCAGCCCAACAGAACTTTTTAACAACAAAATGTTAAACTAGATTTTTTTCCCTTTCCCTTTTTGTGGAATGGCAATGATATCCATCAATCAGACATTCCTTTCCCAATAATTATGCGTGGGATGAGGACAGGGATGAACGCAGGGAATAACTCAACAGCCTTCCAAAGTGCAAAATCTGTGGGGAGACTCACGGGCTGAATCCAGTCTATGTAATCAACTCTCCTCTCAAGCCATTTCAGATGCTGTAATTTTGGGAAGAGATTGAAGATGGTTTTTTTTCTACAAGCACTTTTGCTTTTCATGAGGCTGCAATTCCCAGAGTTCTTTTGAAATAATGAACTTTGGGGAGTTTATTGTTAAAATCCTTGCTTTAGACATGCCCCAGAGGGCTTTTCGTTGTGTTTGTGTTGTTGCTTTATTATTAGCAAGCAGTTCCTGAATCCCAATATTCCAGATTGTGCCAAGTTTATTTTGGGCCTCTGAATCAGCCAGTTTTCTGTGTGATTCAACACAGTTTAAATAACAGTCTGTGGGGATTGTGACGCTTTTAATTATGTACAGTACTGCAGTTTCTCTAGATGTAGCTACACATTTTGGAGTCATGCTCCTTCTATAAAGAAACCAATGAGCAAACAACGATTTTACCCTACTCCAAAAGCAACCAGACCAGAAATTATACTTTTGTCTTGAAAATTGCACACCTGCACAAATCCATTCTTAGAGATTCTAAAATACAGTTTAGCGATATGCCAAATTCCCCAGAATTCAGTGCTACCTACAAACGTTGAAAGTATCCAGCAGTATTTAACATCCAGAATTTGGTAAACATCCAGAAATTAAAAACCAAATTGTCAGCAAATTGAGCGAGTAAAAGACTGTTTAAAAAATAATGAACCTCAGCCAAACAAAGCCAACTACCGGTAGCAGTGATGGTGTAACCTAGGTGGGGTAATGAAATGTCTGCAAAAAACAACCAAACTCGGAGAGCACACACACAGACACACACACAGATCCTCAAAACCCCCTCTATTCATTGCTTATTTGACCCCTATGACCATCATTAAGTGTTGTGCCACATGAGTCTTGACAAATCTATATTTTCTTTTATGTGCACTGAGAGCATCTGCACCAAAAACAAATTCCTTGTGTGTCCAATCCCACTTGGCCAATAAAGAATTATTCTATTCTATTCTATTCTAAAAGATTATAAATGAAATTTGGGAGATGAATTATAGTCATAAATTGGAAACTACCTGTATTTAGATTGCCAAAGATCTAGAAATGGCCGCCCACAAGGCTATGTTTACATTCCTTGTTTTTAAAGATGGCTGACTTTATTATGATAGTTTTATTTAAGTGCTGTTTCTCTTATAATCTATTTGGGCATCCTTCAGTCAAACACCGTATAGAAAGAGAAGAATCAATTTAATTCACTTGAAAGGCCATAATTGTCGGGGCCCCACCATGCTTGTCTCCAAGTACAAATATATCTGCACATCTTTCCTTGGTCATCCTCCAGAAGTCGCATTCTCTGTTGCTCCCGTTCCACCAGACCAGGGGTAGGCAAAGTGGGCTCTTCTATGACATGTGGACTTCAACTCCTAGAATTCCTGAGCCAGCATGATTGGCTCAGGAATTCTGGGAGTTGAAGTCCACAAGTCATAGCAGAGCCAACTTTGCTTCCTACCCCTGCACCAGACACACCACTAGATCGGCTCAATTTGGGAGTGAGTGACCATTCGTCAAGGCAGCCAGAACACAGCACAGCATATTCTCATTCTCCAGGATGTATGTGGTCACTGGACAGAAATAGGAAGTTTTGAGAAAGGGAAGTCTGGCTTTGGTGGGGATGGATAGGAATAGAACGCTAGGAATTTGTTTCTGAGTTGGGCCAAATGATAGCCACTCGGAGGGTCTGACTCAGAAAGACCCCTCTGCTCACGCTGGGCAGCATCCCTTTATTTTCAAGGACTGCGTATGTGAAGGGCCAGCTCCATTTAAGTAAGGGGCCATCACTGTCTGACCTTCAGCGTGGGCAGGATTGCTGCTCAGCAAAGGCTCAAGGGGAGTTAATAAAATTGCAGCCATTTGGTTAAACTGAAGGTGACAGACATCCAAACCCTTATTATTATTATTGTTGTTGTTGTTTATTAGATTTGTATGCCGCCCCTTTCCGCAGACTCGGGGCGTCTCACAGCAATAATAAAAACAATATACAGTAACAAATCTAATATTTAAAAACATCTAAGAACCCCTTATTGATAAGCAAAACATACACACACACTTATTCTAGAAACAGCTCATTTTTTCAGCAAGTGACTCATTGGTGGAGAGACAAAAAGGGAGGAGGAAATAGCTGACTCTTTACCTGTCTATCTAGATCTCTGTGTGTCTGTCTGTCTACTTAGGCATCTGTCCCTCTATCTATCCTTCCCTCCCTCCCTCCCTCCATCTATCTATCTATCATCTCTCTCTCTTTCTATCTATCCATCCACATATCTCACTGAGAGCATCTGCACCAAAGACAAATCCCTTGTGTGTCCAATCACACTTGGCCAATAAATAATTCTATTCTATTCTATTCTAGTCTAGTCTAGTCTAGTCTGTCCTCTCTTCTCCTCTTTTATCGTATCGTATCCTATCCTATCCTATCTACCATCCATCCATCTATCCATCAATAGTAAAAACAGCATATAACAAATATAATATTTAAGACAGCTAAAAACCCTTATTAAAACCAAACATACACACAAACATACCATGCATAAATTGTATAAGCCTGGGGGAAAGGGATATCTCAATTCCCCCATGCCTGATGACAGAGGTGGGTTTTAAGGAGTTTGCAAAAGGCAGGGAGGGTGGGAGCAGTCCTAATCTCCGGGGGGAGCTGGTTCCAGAGGGTCGGGGCCGCCACAGATAAGGCTCTTCCCCTGGGCCCCGCCAGACGACATTGTTTAGTCGATGGGACCCCGAGAAGGCCGACTCTGTGGGACCTAACTGGTTGCTGGTATTTAAGCGGCAGAAGGCGGTCCCGAAGGTATTCTGGTCTGATGCCATGAAGGGCTTTATAGGTCATAACCAACACTTTGAATTGTGACCGGAAACTGATCGGCAACCAATGCAGACTGAGGAGTGTTGGTGTGACATGGGCATACCTAGGGAAGCCCATGATGGCTCTCGCAGCTGCATTCTGCACGATCTGAAGTCTCAAGGTTTCAAGGTTCAATAATAGGGTGGTGAGATGGATCCACACTGACTCCCAGACTAAGTTCTCTGTCTTTCTCTTTGTGACAGCAATAATTTCAGCTACTTTACATAAAAATAGCTAAAATCCCATAAATTGGCTAAATCTGAAGACATTTTGTTCTTCTCATATGAGATTTCCAGGATGCACTAGGCACAATTTTATGAATGTTGACAACTTTATGCATTTTGACTTTTATGTATTTACTGGTCTATCAGATTTATAGGGCCACCCATCTCTGATGAAGTGACTCAGGGTGGAGTACTATAAAATCTACAATTAATAAAGAGTAGTTTTGAAATGAGATGGACACAGTAAGGGGCTGCTGCCCCCATGGGAGGAGAGGGACGCAGTGGGGGTAGTAGGTTTATGCACCATTTATTGAATAATTAATAGTTTTTGTTATTGTCCTTCCTTCTCTGGTATCTTAGTATGATCCTTAATTACTTTTAAAATAGGAAATAATTAAATAGTGTGTTTTTATCCATAAACTCTTTAATCATTTTAATCATTATCTAAAAGTGAACTTTTCTAGCAATGAAAGAAAATTGAGCTACTTGCCTAATCTGTTATCCTACTGAACCTTCTGGGTTCAATACAAAACCTTAAAATGTGACTCTGCCCCTCAACAAATAATGCTGTCTATCCTTTGTCCTTTTTGTGGCTATTCACGTAATGTGACTTAACCACCTGAAAAAGAGTCCAAGCATCTATTTAAAAACGTATCTTGGTCGGTAAGCCAGTCCCACCCAGTCACATGACATTTAAGCCACCCCGGGTCACATGATTGTCAAGCCACTCCCACCTGGTCACATGGCTGGCAAGCCACTCCTACCTAGTCACATGACCATCAAGCCATACCACACAACAAGCCACGCCCACAGTGTGGTAGTAAAATCTTTTGCCTCCCTTCACTGGCTGGGCAGAACATAAGAGTAATAACTAAATGCATGAAATATTGTACAAACCAATGAACATTCGTGGAAAAATAATAAACATGGATAGAACAAGACACAGAGAGGGGAGATATCACTTGTCATACAAAGTTAAATAAAAATTGGATTTATTAACGTCTGATATGGCTTTAATCCTTACATAGAAAAATTTCACGACCTTTTTTACCCAAATGAACCTGGAGCTATTGTCCAATGGCTACAATAAATAACAGATCAAATTCCCTCCTCCCAGAAAATATAAATGTAATTGGTTTGGAATGGACCAATGATAAAAGCATCACTAAGAAGCTATGATTGAAGCGTGTGTGGTTTTCCCCTCTAAATCATAATTTCCTCCTTTTCCTCATCAAGTCAAAGTCTTTGCAATTCCAGACTTCTGCACACTTAATTCCCTCCAACCTTAGGTCTGTATGTTAATCACATTCTGCTATTTTCTCCTCTGCTGTTATTGATTCTATAAAATGCTTTCCAATAATAGTTCAAATTCCCAAGGTCCTCACTGTTCCTCGTTGCAACCTATTGCTGGGTAGTTCTTAAAATTTCCAAGGGTTCTGCTCCCATCAATGAACATAGAACAGCTGTTAGGCCCAGCTCATCAATATGCCCCATTTACATGCTCTGCTGATTTGCACATAGAGTAGGTGCCCGTGTGGTACTTTTCTTACTGGTGCATATCATGTTGATTGCAAGGAAGGAGACTTAATGGAGAAATACCATTTTTTTCTACACCGAAGGTCAATTTATGCAGGTTTATCCTGCCTCTTCTTCTACCATCTACTCATTTAGTTGGTTTTTAAAGGAATTTTGCATTCTGGAACATCCAAGCATGTAAAAGACATTATTTTCAGTCAATGTGCTGCAAAATCTTGCAAAATCTGGTTCTTCTTAAATGAGTAGATGGACTCTGATTAGTTCTTGAAGCTTCATGGAAAGTTGGGATCTATTCAGAGGTGATAGTCAGTCGGTTCTATACGGTTTGGACACATGCGTGGAAGCAAAAAATTGCCGAAAATTGCCAAAATCTCATGCGTGTGTTTCACAGAAATCTCTGAAACTTAGATGGGAAGAAACCCGAATAGGCCAAGACCTTCATACCTGTACCCGTGAAAATCTACAAACACACACACACACACACACACACACACACACACACACATATATATATACAGTATGTATACACCATGTATACATTATACTGTATGAAAGGGAAATATACGCACACACATATCTCTACCGCTACCTCTACCTCCATCCATAGTTCCCTCTAAGCTGAGCAGTGAGCAATCGCTCACTTGAAAATCATCATCAACTCAGAGTTTTCCAAACCTGCCCAGAAGCCGAGAGGGAAAGAGTGAGAGGGAAGGAGAGAGAGAGGAAGAGAGAGAAACAGATAGGAAAAAGAGAGGAAGGAAAAGAGAAAGAAAAAGAATGGGAGTAAGGAAGAGAGAAAGAAAATCAAAATCTAGTTTGAAACTAGCTCAACTATTTAAATGGCATTTTGATATTGATGGAGTTGCCCTATGATGAGCTCACTGTTATAGACACACAGTACAGTATTTTATTTTAAAATTCTCTGAGGCAAAACAGGGTGGGTTTTTTGTTTGTTTGTTTATTTATTAATTATTTCTGTGCCGCCCAGTCCCGAAGGGACTGCCGCTCAGACACTATACTTTTCTGCCCAACCCCCCCCAAAAATTAGAGGGAACACTGCCTCCATCTATCTATCTATCTATCTATCTATCTATCTATCTATCTATCTATCTATCTATCTATCTATCTATCATCTATGCACTAGGGGAAACGTGAGATGTCTTAGAAGGCAGGTCCTTGAAAAAACATATATTTCCAAGCAGACTGTTCAAAACCATAAAATTCACCAGCAGAAGGAGGAAAAGTCTAAAATTAATGTTAGAGGAAACGGGAAGAAAGTGAAACCAACATGGACTGTTTATCCATCACTGTGGCAGGCTCATTTCTTTGTGGCTGACTAGGAAATATTTGGCGTTTCTCGGCCATGTGCCAGTAGCCGTAGGCTTCAGAAGAGGCTGAGCTTTTTAAACTGGGACAGTGCTTATAGGTCCCAGGTCGGTCCCAGCATATATGGCTGGGAACATAAAGAAGAGGCTAGCTCAAAAGAAGAAATACCTTATTCCCAAATTTATCAGGCGCAAAGAATCGACTTTCTAAAGTTGCAGCATAATAATACCACTCTATAAGGCCCTGGTCAGACCGCACCTGGAGTACTGCATCCAGTTCTGGTCACCACACTTCAAAAAAGATATAGAGACTCTAGAGGGGGTGCAGAAAAGAGCAACTAAAATGATAAAGGGACTAGAGACCAGGCCATACGAGGAAAGGTTGCTGGAACTGGGCATGGATCGTCTAGTAAAAAGAAGGGCTAGGGGGGACATGATAGATGTATACAGGTACTTGAGGGGTTGCCGCAGAGAGGAGGGGGACACACTGTTTTCCAGGGCACTAGAGGGCCGGACGAGGAACAACGGTTGGAAACTGACCAAGGAAAGATTCAACCTGGAGATAAGAAAGAATTTCCTGACAGTGAGAGCGATCAACCAGTGGAACGGCCTGCCACCAGAGGTTGTGGACTCCCCAACTTTGGACACTTTCAAGAGGAGATTGGACTGCCATTTGGCTGGGGTGCTGTAGGATCTCCTGCTCAGGCAGGGGGTTGGACTTGATGACCTGTAAGGTCCCTTTCAACTCTAATTAATAAACAGATAGATAGATAGATAGATAGATAGATAGATAGATAGATAGATAGATAGATAGATAGATAGATAGATAGATAGATAGATATTTCCCCCCCAAAACCCATTTGCAAGCACCTGGTCCACTAACAGCAATCAATTGGGTGGTTCATAAGGGTCAATGAACTTCAAAGGGGGGTGGCCTTGGGTCTCTTGTGGCAACACAGGGATGCTAAACTGATGGTGTGTTTAACTCTGACCTCTCACCTCTGCCTGCTCTTCTACAAAAGGAGCCATGGCCATCGGGGCGGATATCATGGTAGCCTAGAGTTAGAGGCCTCTGACTTAGAGCCAGGGTGGCGCAGTGGTTAGAATGCAGCACTGCAGGCTCCTTCAGCCAACTGCTAGCTGTAGTTCAGCAGTTCAAATCTCATCACCGGCTCCAGGTTGACTCAGCCTTCCCTCCTTCCCAGGTGGGTCAAATGAGGACCCGGATTGTGGGGGCAAGAGGCTGATTCTGTAAACTGCTTAGAGAGGAGGGCTGTGAAAGCACCATGAAGCAGTATATAACTCTAAATGCTATTGCTATGTAGGGTATTTAAGTGAGGGTGATTTACAGTAGATCTAAAACAGAGCCCTGGATGTAGCAGTTCCATGAATAATATTTTGTATATTTCGTAAAATCCCTTCCTTTAGAAGTTTCTCCCTCCCTCCTTTTTTCCATACTTCTAATTCACTCGCACCAACTCTGCTTTTTAAAATATTTATTGGCAGGCTAGCGATCAATTTTCAGTGGGTATTTTAATCCCCCCCACGTTTAACGGCAAGGAAAACTACGGAAAATCTCCCGGAACAAGTCGTCCAAGGTTTAATGAGCAAGGCCCACATTCCCACCACTCCAGCATAGTAATTGAGCAGATCTATTAACTTGTTACACTAGATTTGTTTAAAGAGACTATTACACAGTCATTTAATCAATTTGTTACACTGAAGGTCCTGACTTATGAGACACTTGCCGTATGATTCCTTAATGACTGAATTAATTTGTTTTAATAAAAACCAACATTGTGTACAAGCACATTTCGAGAAATGAAATTTCGGAGTCCAATGCTCCATTTGATTGGATTTCTGCTCCCCTTCCCAAGGCCCCTCTAAGACCAGAGTTGTCTTCTTCAGCTGGGTGCTATAAGGGCACATTTGTCTTTTTTATAGCATCATTAATTTAATACGGATCATTAGTCCTTTATACACATACATGTTCTGACTAATGTACCCAATGAATAATGGATCTAATGTCCTCAGGGCTCAAATGCATCAAATCATAAACAGAAATGGCTTGGAAAATAAATAATTATCATAAATAATCATCGGCGTAACAGCAATTAATATAAGACCCTCCTGTTCTTTCACGCCTTGGTGCCCTAAAAAGCTTGTTTTACACACCCAAGACTCCGGCACCGAGCGCAAAGCAGGGATGCTCAGCAGAACCCAAATGGATTCGAGGGGGGAAATTAAAGGCGAGAGATAAAGAGTTCAGAAGGAAAATCAGTTTGGCTCCTGATAGAATCTGACGCCTTCGGAATAAATGTAAATAAACACCCAAGGAGGCTCAGGAAAAGGACTTGACGATATTGATTATGCAAAAATGATTACCATCTTAATGCACTATGTTAATGCACTTCATCAACATGTTTATTTTTTTTTGCCCCCACCCCCACGAAGAAAACAGCTACAGAAAAAGATCCATGGACCATTTTTGAGAAGAGCATCTCAAGAGATGAAAACAAGAGAGAGAAAGTTCTCATTCCACCAGGGTCATCCGGGAAGTCAGGGTACAAGACACGTAGATCTCTCGCGGGGAATGTTCGCGGGGGAAGTTTGTATGACTCTCGTGTAGACAGAAGCCAGCGGAAGAGAACCAGCACTGCCAGGGGTCAGTAGACCATCGACTGGCCTTGTGGGGAAGGTTAGAGATGAGCATCCTCATTCCGCTTCCCTCCTTGTGCCTGATGGGTGCCCAAGATTTTTCTCGCCGATGGCTGAATTTTGAATTTTTGGGGCTGAAGGAGAATGGGTGTGGCGCCATTGCATTGATGGACGTTTGCTTTCTGGAATATGGCGATAAGCCCACATTTCATCTCTTGTCACTATACAGTTGAGAAAAATCTCACCCTCAACTCTCGAAACGGTCAAGAAATTCTCGGGCAGCAGTGACTCTGTCGATTTTGTGCGCTTCCATAAGCATCTTGGGCCCCCATCGCAGCAGCGTTTATGCCCTTAGGATTCAGGTAGCGCATACTTTGCACTTGGAGGGAAACGAAATGAGGGCACTCATATTTGGCTAAGAGCAATGTATCTTGCCACCCCTTGCTCTATCTTCCAACAGGTTCACCCACTATCTGGAGTAGCTTTTCTGGCGGCATGACAGTTATAAAGGGAAGAAAGGAGATTCAAACTAGAGTAAGCCCAGAGCCGAAACCAGATTTAATGTCCTGAATTCTTGGAATATACCAGGTAGAACTCATAGTCAACACTGGAGTTTCAAATCTCCTCCTTTTTTCATCTTCTCCCACTGTATAAGTCTGTCCAATCAGCCATATGTGTGGTCCAGTTAACTTAAATGGATCTGACCTTTTGTTAGTTCTAACAGATGTTGTTCATGGCCATCTCAAAAAGCTTGCTTAAAGTTAACAACCTGCACTGTTGGAGGTCAGCGGGCCAGCTGAAGGTCATTTTAATTCGGCCAAAAGGTTAATTGGATCACTGCATTAAAGCAAGGACAGCATGGACCAAGCTGGGCTTTGTCCTCTTACCAGATTCAACCACCACTGCTAGTTCAGGAAGCTAAACAAAAACCCACTTCCACAAAGACTGAGCCAATTTGCTCTTTTTAGAGGAGAATTTAGCCCAAAATTATCAGATGCGTTTCGACAGCAGGTTTGCTGGAAGCTGAATGTGATTCTTATGCAATTTTATTAACTGATTTCTGATGGTAAACAGAACAACTATAATAATAATGATGGTAAGATATTTTATACACTGCTCAAAAAAGCAAAGGGAACCCTCCAAGACCCCATCCCAGATCTGAATGGATGAAACTTTCCCATTGAATCCTTTGTTCTGTGCAAAGTGGAATGTGCACCACAGCAGGTGAAGTTGATGGTCAATCAGTGTTGCTTCCTAAGTGGACAGTTTGATTTCACAGAAGTTTAAGTTACTTGGAGTTGTATTGTGTTGTTTAAGTGTTCCCTTTATTATTATTATTATTTTTTGAGCAGTATATTTTATGGCGATGTTGCTCAATCTGGGTCACTTTACGAGAGGTGGACTTCAACTCCCAGAATCCCCCTGGCTGAGGAATTCTGGGAGCTGAAGTCCACCTTATGTAAAGTTGCTCTTTATTGCAGTAAATTTATTAAAATGAAACGGATAGCATTCTTCATTTATAAAGATCCCTGCATTTCATCTGAATGACTATGGAGAATTCAGTACGAATGGCCAGACGACTGCAAGGAATATAAGTCCTTCCATTCCCTCCCATTCAGTCAGAACTGAAGAAGCTTCAGAAGTGAAACCTCTTCATCAACAAAGAAAGTCCAGTAGCCTCTTGGGGGAAAAAAGCACCTTCGGGAGTCCCAGCTGAATAAATAAACAGAAGGTGTTTCTCAGATCATGCAGAATGCGGCCGCGAGAGCAATCATGGGCCTTCCCAGATAAGCTCATGTTTCGTCAACACTCCGTGGCCTGCACTGACTGCCAATCAATTCCCGGTCACAATTCAAAGTGTTGGTAATGACCTATAAAGCTCTACATGGCATCGAACCAGAATACCTACAGGACCGCCTTCTGCCGCACGAATCCCAGCGACCGATAAGGTCCCGCAGAGTCGGCCTTCTCTGGGTCTTCAGTGCTTTACAAAAGACCAGGAGGGAGGGGGCGATATGTATCTCTGGGGGGAGTTCATTCCAGAGGGCCGGAGCCGTCACAGAGAAGGCTCTTCCCCTCGGCCCCATCAGACAACATTGTCTGTCCGACTCTGTTTTTGTGAGAAAAACAAGAGTTGGAAAGGATATCAGATACGTTCCGCCTTGAGTTACTTATAAAGTAATAAAGCCGGGATAAAAAACTAATAAATAAATTAGATGCGGCTGTCAAGCAGCCCAGACATCAGGAGATTCAGGCAGTTCAAATGAGCAGAAAGATTTATTGCAATCTTACTCAAGAAGAATCTGCCCACTTAAAACTCCAGGGGAATTCACAGGAGGTCAGAAAGGCCTTCCAGGGGGGCTGGACTTAGATCTCCTCTGATATATTATGAGAAGGTCTCTCTCTATTTTAGATATATATAGAGAGAGATTTTTGATTTAATAATAATAATAATTTAATAATTTATTCAATTTGTATGCCGCCCCTGATTTGTTAATGTTGTATAAGTTTTACAGAATGTTTTTTAAGGGAAGAAAGACAAGAGCCTTCAATGAATGATTAACAGAAAAAGAAAAAAAATTATATATGTTTTATTATAAGCATGGTTTTAGTGTTTGTACTTATGTGTTGTTTTTATTCTATGTTGGAGAAGAATAAAAATTTATACTGGGGGAAAAAAAGATCTCTTGTGGACACGCGGGGATTCGTGACTTGTGATGGATTGGACACCCTCCCCTCGGCCTCAGCCTGGCCCCCTCCTACAGATGCCAATGCTCAGCGCATCTTTCCACCACCTAAAAACAGACAGAGCTCCAATCACCCCACTGGCACCGCCATCTTTCTTTCTTTCTTTCTTTCTTTCTTTCTTTCTTTCTTTCTTTCTTTCTTGATATGTTCTACTCTATTCTACTCTACCCTACTCCTGTTCTGTTCTGTTCTACTCTACTCTATTCCACTCTATTCTATTCTATTCTATTCTATTCCATTCCATTCCAAAACCATGACAAAGCCACTGAATGGACTTACTACTCTGGTGAATGCAGACTGTGGAGTAAATAGTTGCAAATTCCATGAATGTAATTTACTTACAAGAGGCAGATATTTTAAAAATTACATGACCCTCCCCCCCCCCCCCCCCAAAGAGGAACAATTCTAGGCATTAGGAATCATGTTTCCCTTCGTGCCCAAAGGAATACGGGTAATGTGAAAGGTTCTGGGAGTTGGTGTCTCTGTCCCATAGTACAGAATGCTGTCGCTTCCTTTAATTTACTCCGACCATTTGTAAAAATTAATACCTGCCCTGTTCCAGGGCAATTACCCGCCCTCATTAAGCTGCCTGTGCGTTACAAGCATCATCCCTGTAATTAAATATTAAAATAAGGGGAATTTATTAACTTGGCAGGTTATGTCACCGAAGCCATTAAAAAAAAAAGAGGGAGTGAAGGGGCTTTTCTGTTATTTTTTCCACCCTAGAGAAGAGGTTAAACGCTATTCTCTTCCAGCAGAGGACTTTGGACTTCTCTGTTGCGAGAGGTTCCCCTCTCTCTCATTGAAGCCATTAAGAGCATAAAAGCCCTTACAAACAGCGCATGTGGAAATACATTGGGGATGGCAGACTTCTCACACCGAGCGTAATTTAATTTTTCCTCCTGGAAGCCATCACTTTGGACTCGCATTGTTCGCCTGAAATAAAGAAATCCTTTGCTGATTTAATTAGGACGCCGCCGTTCGCTTCCTGGATTCCCGTTCTGCAGCCTGGAAATTGCTTTGAGTGGGGGACAGAACTACCAGCAGACAAAGCCATTTTTATTTTAAAGGAAACCATTGTAATGTTTTTCCCCCACCCCCCACCTGCGCTGCTCAATCTAAGTATGGAAATAACCTTTGTCAAAGGCTTTGTGACATATAAATGTTGCCCACCTACTCCCACGCATGCAAAAATGAGTGCGGCTACTGCGGGGATTTCTAACCCATCTGTTGTACAATATACAGGTGATCCAATCTACTGCCAGCAACATGGGTGTGTGAAGCCGGGCTCTGTTACCTTACATCAAGCTTGTTTTCAGCCGGCTGGGTTTCTCAAGTTTTGTATTTTCTCTTCAGCTGAGAAAAAAAACCCCAGGGAGAGACTTCGCTGATGGAAAATGTTTCTCTGTTTAGAAATCCACACCCCCTCTAAAAAAAATAAATCCCTGTTTGGGTCCATGTCAGTCTCTGGACTGAGTTTCCTAAATCATACATAATGGGTTTATGAGATTTTGTTCATCCCTGAAGTTACAGTGGTGCCTCTACTTATAAACTTCATTCGTTCTGTGACCAGGTCTTAAGTAGAAACGTTTGTAAGAAGAAACAGTTTTTTCCCATAGGAATCAATGTAAAAGCAAATAATGTGTGCGATTGGGGAAACCACAGGGAGGGTGGAGGCCCTGTTTCCTCCCAGGAGATTCCCAAAGAGGCCCCACGGAGGCTTCTCCCTGCCTTTTCCGGCCCTGTTTCCTCCCAGGAGATTCCTAGAGAGGCCCCACAGAGGCTCCTCACTGCCTTTTCTGGTTACAGTTTCGGAGGCTCAGGTTTGTAAGTAGAAAATGGTTCTTGAGAAGAGGCAAAAAAACCTTGAACACCCGGTTCTCATCTAGAAAAGTCCGTAAGTAGAGGCCTTCGTAGGTAGAGCTACCACTGTAATTGGTTTACGTGTGACTTTCATGAAAGGAGGTGGGCCACTTGGAAAGCATCAGGGCTAATTGAGGTTGCAATCTGTGGACCCGATTGTTTCTCTCCCGTGGCCAACATAAAAGCATCTGGCTTGGGCCTCAACATTAGGGACAATCTACTGAGCTCACAGGGCATGCGGAGATATATGAACGTGGTTTAGGGCAGGGCTGTCAAAGTGATGGCTCCCAGGCCTGATGCGTCATACACTGGCCACGCCTAGTTTAGCGAAAGGGGGATGAGTCCTGATACATCAATGAAGCCACCATGACGATGTGGGTTTGACACCTCTGGTTTAACGAATAAGAGCCAAATGGTTTGATTGCCACATTCTCCTCTGCCCTCCATCCCTTTATCATCAGGGACCAAACTCTACTGAAGACGTCCAGTGGTCAGTCGATTCTGAAATCCCCAAAGAAAGAAGGTGTGCCCCCTTGAGAAAAAGCCCATGGTGGCTGTATATAAAATACTGTGTTTCAGAGGGCCAACTACTACTAAACACTCCATAAATGGTTGATTTGCCCAGAATAGGATGCCAAAAAACAAAACAAACCACAATATATTTGAGCCACTGCCTTAAAAAGCATTTTTGTTTAATATACTTTCTCTCGTTCTCTGTGTTGCGGTCTTGATGAAAATTGCCCACAGAGCTGCTTGCGATGGGCAGCGAGCTATTTTTTGATCAATAGAGTCAGTTGCCAGGTCACATCTCTATGGTTACTTGAACCAGTAGATAAAGCACACTTAGTTTTTCCAACAAGCAATGGCCATTTGAGCAGCCTTACCTTTTGGTCGGATTTTGTAGCGCGTCCCCCCAAAAATCTAGGTTTTGTTTTTTTAAAAAAATCCGCTTGTTTTCTCCTCCACTTTGTCAGGAATAATAGCTGCCCTTGCTTCAATTCAGCCCAAAGAAAAGAGGCCAGGAAGGAATTTTGCCCCATGTCTTCCCAGCCCCTAATTTACAAAGCTTGGGTGGCCAAAGGGGCTTCAGGACAATGGAGAGACGCGTGATGAGAAGAGAGAAAAGAAGATGCCACCGTTTCAGAGGAGGAAGCGTTGGGGAGTCGGGGAGATCACGGACCGTTAGAGAACGTTGCCTGTGAAAACGCCCCCAGTCAGAATAGCGCTCTCACTTATCTCACAACAATGTCTGGAAGTGCGCAAACACCACCACCAAAATGAGGGCAAAAGCAAAGGTGGACCTGAAAGGGGCCCTTTCAAAAGGCAACTGGACAGGACAAGAAGCCGTGGGTGGAAACTAAACAAAGGAAAGAAGCAACCTAGAACTAAGGAGGAAAGTCCCGACATCTGAAACAATTAATCCGTGGAACAGACGTTGCCTCCAGAAGTTGTGAATGCTGCAACCCTGGAAGTTTTTGTGAAGAGGTTGGACAGCCATCTGTCTCAAAGGGTGCAGGCCCCAGTGGTTCTCAACCTTTCTAATGCCATGATCCCTTAATACAGCTCCTCCGGTTGTGGTGGCCCCCAACCATAAATCTAGCTCCAATTCTCCCAATACAGCTTGAAGCTAATTGGCAGGAAGGTCAGGGGGACACCTCCATGGTAAACGCCTGATTGGTCAGATTGTAAAAATAGGTTCCAAGGCGCCAGAATAGAAGCTTTAGTTCCTCACACCAGGGGGACTTTGTCTTTCCCCATGAAGGTCTTAGGTGACCCCCAAAGTGGTCCCGACCCCCAAGTTGAGAACCACTGCTGTAGGATTTCCTGCTTAAGCAGGGGGTTGTACTAGAAGACCTCCAAAGCCCCATCCAACTCTCATATTCTGTCTTCTTCTTCTTCTTCTTCTTCTTCTTCTTCTTCTTCTTCTTCTTCTTCTTCTTCTTCTTCTTCTTCTTCTTCTTCTCTTTCTTCTTCTTCTTCTTCTTCTCCTCCTCCTCCTCCTCCTCCCCCTCCTCTCCTTTCCCCTTCCTCCTCTTCCTCCTCCAGAAAAGGAGGAAGAAGCCTTTTGAAAAAGCACCTTCGAGCCAACTGCTTTGAGCCTTCCATCCTTCCAAGGTGGGTAAAATGAAGACCAGATTGTTGGGGGGGAGGCGATATGTTGACTCTGTGCACCGCTTAGAGAGCGCTGTAAAAGCACCACGAAGCAGCCTATAAGTCTAAGTGCTATTGCTATTGCTACCTGTGGCCTGGATGACCCAGAATCTCCACGGAGAATTTTGACCTCTCTGGAAGGAAGGAAAACTCGTGGTGAAGAACAGGGTTTGTCAGCAGAGTTGGGAAAATTTGCTATGGTTTTTGTTTAACAGGATGCAACATTTCCCCAGTTCCCCAATTCCCCCGGACCCTCTTGTTTATGGCAAAGACACCAAGGAAGATGCTTGGTCCAAGAGATAAAATCATATACCAAAATGTCCTACCTGTTAGCAACTACTTCACCTTCAACCGCAACAACACACGAGCACGAAATCGATTTAAAATCAATGTCAACCGCTCCAAACTCGACTGCAGAAAAGACGACTTCAGCAACAGAGGAATCAACGCCTGGAATGCCCTACCTGATTCTGTGGTTTCTACCCCTAACCCCAAAACCTTTAACCTTAGACTATCTACAGTTGACCTCTCCCCCTTTCTAAGAGGTCTGTAAGGGGCGTGCATAAGCGCATCATTGTGCCTGCTGTCCCTGTCCTATTGTCTTCTATCGTTACTTTTTATCATTACTTATGTAATGTTTAATACGTACAAATTATCACCCTATAATTGTTTGATAAATAAATAAATAAATAAACAAAGATGCTTGGTCCAAGAGATGTGACAGCCGGCCTTAAATTAATTCCATCATAGGTGAGGTATCTATATCACCCTGGTGTAGAGAAGAAGGCGACTATGATCGTTGCTCATATTGATTTACACAAGGCATTGTAGTGAGCACACAATTAATACTGAGCTTCATGGGCAGCCAGCTGTTAGGCTCACAATTTACAGCCAGAATGGCTCAGTTTAGGGAGGGAAAAGGCTTCTATATTATTAGGAACTGTATTTTTAGCGCTTCAAAGGTCACATCCAACTTTCATGATCTTTGAAGACTATAATTAATGGCAAATACTCGCTAGGGAAGTCTGACCCACCCCTTGCACACTAAATAAGAATGTGTTTTTTGGCAATTTACTATCTAATTTAACTTTCCCCAATCATGTTACAGGGATGGAGCTCCAGGTTTTGTTTATTGATTTAATTTATACACTATTTTTGGGACTAAGTCTGTCCAGGGCTGGAGAATTCTGGCATGGGACATCACTTCAATTACAGCGCTTAGGGCAAGTCAAGGAGGAATCCCAAATTTACCAAATTCTCATGTCTCCTATTTTTTTGCAGGACGGTTAATAATAATAATAATAATAATAATAATAATAATAATAACAGCAGCAACAACAACAACAATAATAATTTATTAGATTTGCATGCCGCCCCTTTCCGAGGACTCGGAGTGGCTCACAACAGCAAAACACAATGTACAAATCTAATGTTAAACGCAATTTAAAACCCTTCTTATAAAAACACAATCACACAACCTAACGAACCATACATAGTGTTGTGGTTGGCTCTGGCCCAGCTCCTGCCCCAAGGAATGTGGAGGTGGATGCAGGGGAAACATCAACATGTCATAGGTCTGTTTTATTGCCGACAGAGTCAGGGAGTGCAGTTTCCTCGGACGAAGAAGAAGAAGGCTAGAAAGAATATGTTACACGAATCTGTCTTCAAGGTCAGAAAGTCATAGTCGGTATTTGGTCTTATTATGATAGTAATTAGTAGTTTCATTTAGAACGTAGAAGAGGAGATGAATTTATTATTTTAAAGAAATAATGGATAGGTATTTTTTTGCTGCAATCCATCGATACCAATGTTTCTCTTTTACTAGGATCAGGTATATAAACATTGTTATATCTTTGTATATTATCAATATGTACATTAATGAATGAATGGATAAATAAATAGGTCAGCTCCAGTGTGCAGGTGTGTGTTGTCCAGCAGATTTTGGGCCACAGGGAAGGCCATTTGGAGGGCGAAAAATGGTCCAATGGACAAGATTAAGATTTATTAGATTTGTATGCTGCCCACTCCGAAGACTCGGGGCGGCTGGAAGTCCGTTTTTCCGAACGTCCGGTTTGAATGTTTGAGTCATTTTTCGCATTTCGGAAGCTTTGGGGAAGCCCAAGGGTGAAAAACAGCCCAAGGGGGGCGCATGGGCTGTGCAGGGTGGTATGCGCAGGGGGGTTGTATGCCGGCATCCACATGTGTGTGCACTCCCATTTTGGCCGACAAGGAGAAAAAGGTTCCCCATCACTGCACTAGTCTGACCTGATGACTTAAAATCAGTCAATCAATCCATCTCTGAAGACACCTTTAGGTCATTCAGTTGCTAAAAGCTTATTTAACTGATTCAAGACAAGGAAGTTCCCATGCGGCTGGGTGGATCTAGAAACCTAGAAACACATAGAAGATTGAGGGCAGAAAAAGACCTCACGGTCCATCTAGCCTGCCCTGATACTATTTCCTGTATTTTATCTTAGGATGCATCTATGTTTATCCCAGGCATGTTTACATTCAGTTACTGTGGATTTACCAACCACCTCTGCTGGAAGTTTGTTCCAAGGATCTACTACTCTTTCGGTCAAATAATATTTCCTCATGTTGCTTCTGATCTTTCCCCCAACTAACCTCAGATTGTGTCCCCTTATTCTTGTGTTCACTTTCCTATTGAAAACACTTCCCTCCTGAACCTTATTTAACCCTTTAACATATTGAAATGTTTCGATCCTGTCCCCCCTTTCCCTTCTGTCCTCCAGACTAGACAGATGGAGTTCATGAAGTCTTTCCTGATAGGTTTTATGCTTAAGACCTTCCACCATTTTTGCAGCCCCTCTTTGGACCCCCACAATTTGATCCATATTCTGTTGTAGGTGCGGTCTCCAGAACTGGACACAGGATCTGACGGGAAATTCTATATCTGTCTGAAATCAAGGGCAAAATACCCATTAAATGCTTTCATGCTCTGGAGTGCAATGCAATTCTTGTTGGATTTGAGATTCTCTCCGCATGGTAGGGAGCGTCTAACAGTCCAGCTTATTTTTTCCTTCAGACACCATGCAAATTATAATAAATAGGAATAATATTTTATTTTGTTGTTGTCGTTGGTCTCATTCCAAGGATGGATCCATACTAATCCCATTAAGGGAAGGCTCTGCGTCCACGGAAACAAACAATGGCAATTTTTGCCGGAAGACCGTCCAGTGTCTGTATGTGCAAATCCCGGATTCACTCACCTATATATCGTAAATCATGCCAATCATGCCCATATGATTACTCAGCATGGATTCTATGAATTGCGGGGAACGGCAAGAAGCCAATAGGATATTGAAGCGCTATCTTCTTTCAAAGTGGTTCTCAATCTGGGGGTCGGGACCCCTTTGGGGGTGAAACGACCGTTTCACAGGGGTCACCTAAGACCAAGTGGGAAAAGACAAATTTCCCATGGAGTTAGGAGCTAAAGCTTCTATTCTGGCGCCTTGGAACATATTTTTACAATCCGACCAATCAGGCGTTTACAGTGGGCGTGTCCCTCTGACCTTCCTGCCAATTGGCTTAAAGCTCTCTTGGGAGAATTGGCACTAGACTTATGGTTGGGGGTCACCACCACATGAAGAACTGTATTAAGGGGTTGCAGCATGGTGTTTTATTCTTCTGACCTGTAGCTTTGTGTGATTTCAGAAAGCATTGTCCCAATTGCCTTCTCAGTCATGAGGACTAGGAACTTGCTTTTCTTTTAAAAAAATTTAAAAAAGAAAGAAACATGGATTCGGAGGAATTTGAGTGTCCTGCCAAAAAGTCTATTTTGCAGAATCTTCATACACAAATAGTCCGGCCAGAAGCTGTTTCTTGAAAGCACCAGCTGATAGTTTTTGTTCATTCTTCTCAAGACCTTTCAGATCCACATGTCCAGGGTGAAGCAAGACCAAGCAACTTGCTCTTTCCCCCTCCAGAATAATTTCATGGCAGGAAAGAACATATCAAACGATTGTGAAGAGGACCGACCCACACCGGCAAGGGGGTCAATGCAGCTGCTCCCCTTTCCCAAAGGCAACAAGTCCCACGAGGTTGACTAGGTTCTCAGAGTTGATGTTAGAATGAGTCACGCAAAGAGTTTGGGGCTAAATGAAGCCAAAGGAAAAGAAGGTGTTGACTGGGGCTGTGACGCTGTCCAGGTTCCCTTTAAAGTGTAACTTTAAATGCTACTGTATATTGATATGTTTTTATTGACACATAATCTGACAATCGGGGAGGAAAGGCCTCTATTTGAATTCTATAATTTGAGAAAGGCCTGTGTTGTGCCCCAGCCAAGAATGTAGCAAAACACACAACTTGTTCAAACTTATTTTTAACCCTGCTGTTCTGTTCGAAAAAACTTCCTAATGTTATGTTCGGGTCACATACGACCCGGACCGAAAACTCTTCATTTGAAGTGCTTATGTTTGGTCAATTTGAAAACTTTTTTCACTTGGAAAGTAGTCTGAACATTTCTGCACACAATGATATGAAAATTGAAATGAAAAAAGTAAATCTTATTGGTTTATTTTGCTGATATATTGCATGCCCCCCCCCGTTTTTGTGAATTTTTTTCAATTTATGGATAGTTTTGCTTGCAAAATCCATTCTATTTTACTAAAGTTGGTGTGGGATTGGTAGCTTGAACATTTCTGAACATAATGATATGAAAATTGAACTGGAAAAATTGATGCATATTGGTTTATTTTGCACATAAATGTATGCCTCCCCCCGTGTTCAATTATTTCAATTTATATAAAAAATATGCTGTTAATTTCAAACTTACATACTTTTTTTTAGTAAAATGGATTTGTTTCATAAAATTAGTTCTCTGGCTACAATGTGGTTGATTTTCAAAAGGATATTCCAAATATTTCTAGCCAAATATGTATAAAAAGTGACAATAATGGCACACAGCAAGGCCGAGGGGGGGGGGTGGCCTTTTTGTGGCAAAAATAAACCAATAAGAACCATTTTTTCCAGTTCATTTATATTTTTCTTATATTCAGAAATGTTCAATTTAGTATATCAAACCTTTTGGGGGGAAATTCCTTAGGGATTTGTAGCCTTAAAAAATAGATATTGACACGAAATTCAGAAAGGATGGGGGAGGGGCTTTTTGATCAAAATAGAAATATAAGTCTCAATTTTTCCAGTTCAATTTTCATATCATTATGTTCATAAATGTTCAAACTAGTTTTCCAGTTGAAAAAGTTTTCAAAAAGATCAAATTCAAGTACCTAAAAAAAATCATTTTGGTCCGGGTCTATATGACCCGAACAGAGTATAAACGTGACTTTTTTTTTGCCCAAAAAAAACATTTCCCCCCCACCCCCACAAATATTTTTTTGATGATCAGCATTGTTAAACTGAGTAAATGAATGCCTAAGATTTTAAAGAATATTTCGGATTTGGAGCATAAAAAAATAAAAAGTGAAAATGGATGCAAGCAGCCGAGGGGGGGGAGGCCTTATTTCTGATGTTAAAAAACCAGTAAGAATCTTTTTTTTCAGTTCCTTTATATTTTTCCTATATTCAGAAATGTTCAAGCTACCAATCCCACACCAACTTTAGTAAAATAGAATGGATTTTGAAAAACTATCCATAAATTGAAAAAAATTCACAAAAACGGGGGGGGGGCATGCAATATATCCACAAAATAAACCAATAAGATTTACTTTTTACATTTCAATTTGAAAGTTTTCGGTCCGGGTCGTATGTGACCCGAACATAACATTAGGAAGTTTTTTTGCCCAGCAAAAACTAAGCCCCCCATCCCCCAAAAAAAATTCTCATAGAGAGAACCCCTGAAATGATGAAAAGTCATGAAATTTCAAGTTTCAGATATGCAGGGAAAATGTTTTACAGGGGACTCAAACTTGGTTTCGGGTCACATACGACCCGAACAGAACAGCAGTTAATCAATCAATATTTTTTAACACTGGAAGTTTTTAAGAAGATGTTGGATAGTGTAGGGCTTCCTGCCTAAGCAGGGGGTTGGACTAGAAGACCACCAAGGTCCCTTCCAACTCTCTTGTTGTTGATTATTATTATTATTATTATTATTATTATTATTATTATTATTATTACCACTGACTACTAATAACTGTCTGTCTCTCATACACAAATTTAAAGGCAAAAGCCCAAGTGTTAACTAGTTGTCATTAACAGTTGGCATAGGTTCAGAAAGACTTAAATCATACAAGAGCAATCAGTCTTGGATAGCTCACGAAGTTTGGCAAAATGCCCAGGAGTTGTCTTTAAATAACAAACCCAAGCAGATAAGCAGAGCTTCCCAACCGGTAGGGAAGGCAAGTACATGGCGCTGTCTCTGAAGAGTGTTCGGAGACTGCAAGTTGTGCAAAATGCAGCCGCGTGAGCTCTTGTGGGGCTCCCAAGAATTGCCCGCATTTCAACAACACTCCGTGAGCTGCATCAGTGGCCAATTGGTCCCTGGGCCCAATTCAAAGTGCTGGTTATGACCTACAAAGCCCTACATGTTTTAGGACCAGAATATCTCTGGGACCGCCTTCTGCTACATGAATCCCAGTGACCGGTTAGGTCCCACAGAGTCGGCCTTCTCCAGGTCCCCTCGGTCTGGCGGGGCCTATGGAAAGAGCCTTCTCTGTGGTGGCCCCGGCCCTCTGGAACGAACTCCCTCTGGAGATGCGTACCACCCCCTCCCTCCTGGTCTTTCGTAAAGCTCTGAAGACCCACCTCTGTCGGCGGGATTGTCCCTGGCTAATGGATGGACGTGGATGACTGTATCAGGGGATTTTTTAGATTTGTATTAATTTTGTATATGTTTTTTCTAAAAATAATTAGATTTCTCACATATATTGTCTGCCTTTACAATGTTGTAAGCCACCCTGAGTCGCTTTGAGAAGGGCAACATAGAAATAATAAGTAAGTAAGTTCAGACTGATTTTATTTTGATAGTGGAGTGGTTTTTTCCCCACATGGCAATAAAAAGGATCCCCCCTTTGTCCTCTCGATGGATGGGTGAGGGTGCATGCGCTCTTTATGGCTAGGGTAACCTTTGTGAAAGTACTTTTTCATGCCACTTCCTTGGGGGAGACCCCCTAAAAAGATTTTGTTTTCTTTTTTGGGTGTGTGCGTGTGTGAGATTAAGAGAGGGCATTGTCTTCGTTGCTCTTTCATTGACTGACAAAAGCATTGTCAAAAGTAATGTTTGCCGTAATTAAATGGGTTATTTACTTATTGGATATTAATCATTCTGTTGTGGCTGGGATCTGTGGTGGTGTTTTTCTCCTAGAACAGCGGTTCTGATCTCAATTAGATGATGTCTCTCTCCTTTACCTCCTCATCCATCATTTCGGCAAACTGAAATTAACAGCTACTGGAGCGCATTAATAATCTACCTCACACATTGGAAAAAGCATTAGCTGGAACCCTCCCATTGCGCCGGCCGTTAAGCACATCATTTTCTTTATGAAATATAAACATTTCATGGAAGAGCACTCACACTTTGCCGCACACCTTGTGACAGTTAAAATGATTGCCCACAATTGCCAGTCAGTCAGGCGCCCAAATAGAGTTTGTTTGAATCCACGAGCCTGTGACCAGCCCATTATCTGAGGCAGGCCCCAAACACACACAACACACAACACAAAACCAGAACACAAAGCAATAACAGCGGTTCAAGTATCGCCGTTCCTCCTCTGTCCCGTAGAATGCAAAAGGGGGGGGGGAATCTCTCAAAATAAATGTCATTGTAAATGTCACACAGGAAGCACTTCTCCTTTTTCTCCTTCTTCTATTTCTCCTTCTCCTTGTTGTCCATTGCCTCTTCCGTTTCTTTGCCTATCTTCTTGTCTTTCTTTCTTTCCTTCCTTCCTTCAAACTCTCCCTCCTCCTCTCCCTTCTTGCCCGTTGTTTCTTCCTTTCCCTTGCCTGTCTTCTTCTCCTTCTTGTCCTTCCTTCCTTCCTTCCCACCCTCCCTCCCTCCTGTGCCTCCTCCTCCTCTTCCTCCTCTCACAGCATATTTACAAGTGTAAGAATTCAAGTCAATGGACTTTTTTACACATCCTGGAGGATTGAATTCGAAAGCGATCCTGAGCTTCTCACACTAAACCTTTTTCACTTCTCCACAGTCAACAAAAAGATTTAGTTAATACTGTGGAGAGCACAAAGCAAGACCCTGTTTCTCCCCCGGTTCCTCATTCCGCTTGACACTGGAGGTTCTGGGGGACCCTCTGCAGGAGAAGATAAGCTATGATCTACTATACAGTGAACTAAATGATGGTTCACCCAATTAACTCACATTTCTGGGTTCCTGTGGCAGACTTAAACATGAGCTGCACAACCGCAGGAACTGGGTTCCATCCACGGAAACTTAAGTGAAATGTGTTCGTCTGGTTTGTGGTGGAGCCTGTCATACGATTCCATCCAACATCTTCCTAAAACGACTCCTTGGCTGGAAGATAATAGAAGGATAATCATATAATTTCTTGGCCAGAGCCCAGGAGAGCAGAATGCAAGGCAACCTCTTCTTTCCTGGCCTGTGACAGCACAATTAACTGACATTAGATCGGAGGAGTCAATACAAGCCTTACTTCCTTTTTTTCCCTACCTTCTTCCAGCTCATTTCTACTGAGTAGCAAAGACTTATAGCCTCTTCTTAAACAACAACAACAACAACGTGAAGGTTCCTTTGGAAGGAAGACTTCCCTCTTTCTTCCTTTCTGTCTCCATAGCAACAACATACCCCCCATTTGTGAAATAATTAAAACCACGTCACAAATGTTGGGATTTGCACCCTTGGATTGGAGAGAAGGTGGCTGCTGGAGACCACCATGTTCTTTTGGAAAGAGATACAGTGGTACCTCTACTTACAAAATGAATTCGTTCCGTGACCAGGTTCTTAAGTAGAAAAATTCATAAGAAGAAGCCATTTTTCCCATAGGAATCAATGTAAAAGCAAATAATGCGTGCGATTGGGGAAACCACAGGGAGGGTGGAGGCCCTGCTTCCTCCCAGGAGATTCCCAAAGAGGCCCCACGGAGGCTTCTCCCCACCTTTTCCGGCCCCGTTTCCTCCCAGGAAATTCCTAGAGAGGCCCCATGGAGGCTTCTCCCCACCTTTTCTGGCCCTGTTTCCTCCCAGGAGATTCCTAAAAAGGCCCCATGGAGGCTTCTCCCCACCTTTTCCAGCCCTGCTTCCTCCCAGGGGATTCCTAGAGAGGCCCCACGGAGGCTTCTCCCTGCCTTTTCTGGCCCTATTTCCTCCCAGGAGATTCCTAGAGAGGCCCCACGGAGGCTTCTCCCTGCCTTTTCTGGCCCTATTTCCTCCCAGGAGATTCCTAGAAAGGCCCCATGGAGCCTTCTCCCTGCCTTTTCCGTTACAGTTTCGGAAGCTCGGGTTTGTAAATGAAAAATGGTTCTTGAGAAGAAGCAAAAAAATCTTGAACACCCGGTTCATATCTAGAAAAATTCGAAAGTAGAGGCGTTGGTAGGTAGAGGTACCACTGTGTTAACTGTGACTACTTGGTGGGTTAACCTCCGTGTGCGCAGAACTCTCTCTGCCTAAGAGGTTATGGGCCAAGTAGCTATGCCCAATATGGCCATAGCTCTTACAATGGTCCCACCACTCCTTCCATATATATGATGAGCATGAACTGGGGCTTTCTGTCCCAATAACACAAGAGGGATCAGCTGCTTTCTTCTTACTCGCTGCCAATCTGCAAGCGGCTAGGAAGGAAAACCCTAGAAATTTATGATGATTATCAGTGTGTTTCACTCAGTAGGTGGAAGAAAATATGAGAAACATATTTCATGATAAAGTAGGTTTCTGGTTAACAAGATGAAATGAGAGTAAAGCCATAGATCAGCGTAATATGTCAAGCTTAAAGAAAGGCCAATTTATTGGAAGTAAATAATATCCAACATTCTAAAGTACTGTATATTACACACACACACACACTCACACTCACACACACACACCAATTGGATCCAAATTTACAAGAGAAGAGAGCTCTTGCCTTTAGGAAAATGATTGTTTTAATTAAGGAAGACTTGTTAACAAATACATTCATTTAGAACAGAGCTCGGTTCTAATTTATCTAAAACATTTGTACTGTTGCCTGTCTCACATTGCTCATCTTTACAACCAAATGTACAATTTACAACCAGAAATAAAACGACATGCATTGAAAAAACCCCACCCCAACCCACAATAAAACCCATAACCAAAAGAGAGAGAGAGAAATCTGAGTTCCCAATCACAAATCATGGATGAAGCTCATTGAATTTTGCTCCTGCTGTGACCCCCCACTATGGCAAGGTTTGGGTTGAAGTGTCTTTTATTTATTTATTTATTTATTTATTTATTTATTTATTTATTTATTTATTTATTTATTTGGTTATAATTTGTACAAATAAAACATTAGATAAGTAATGATAAAAAGTAACAAAAGGAGACAATAGGACAGGGATGGTAGGCACAGTGGTGCGCTTATGCACGCCCCTTACAGACCTCTTAGAAAGGGGGAGAGGTCAACTGTAGATAGTCTAAGGTTAAAGGTTTTGGGGTTAGGGGTAGAAACCAGAGTCCGGTAGTGCATTCCAGGCATTGATGACTCTATTGCTGAAGACGTATTTTTTGCAGTCAAGTTTGGAGCAGTTGACATTTAGTTTAAATTGATTTTGTGCTTGTGTGTTGTTGCGGTTGAAGGTGAAGTAGTTGTTAACAGGTAGGACATTTTGATATATAATTTTATGAACTATAATTAAGTCGGAACGGAAACGATGGAGTTGTAAGTTGTCTAATCAAAGAATTTCAAGTCTGGCGGAGTCAGGTATTTTGTTGTGAGAAGAGGAGTGAAGGCCTCTTCTTGTGAAATATTTCTGGACTCTCTCAATTGTGTTGATGTCAGATATGCAATGTGGGTTCCATACAGGTGAGCTGTATTCTAGGATTGGTCTGACAAATGTTTTGTAAGTTCAAAATTACCAGAGAAGAAGCTACGAAGGATTAGGTGAGCAACTCTTAAAGCCTTTTTGGCAATGTTGTTGGTGTGGCCTCTAGGACTTGGGTCATTGGAGATGAGCACTCCAAGGTCTTTGACAGATTGAGGGTTATCAATAAGTTCAATTCCTCCAAGTTTATATTTAGTATTCTGATTCTTTTTACCAATGTGTCTTGTAGGAAGTTAGCACCCACCCATCTCCCAGAAGAATGAACTCTGCTAGGATAAACTAAAAAGGCAGAATATTATCTTTTCCTTAAAGGAGACCCGTGTTTCTAAAGACCCAGAGCCTCGCTCCCTGTCCCACAGCAGGCATTTTGGTGCTGTCTGCAGAAATTCAAACATTTCCCAAGAGACGTTTGGAATCCAAGTATCAAAGCTTTATTCTCTCTAGATCAGTGATGGAGAAACTATGGCACAAGTGCCACAGGTGCCACATGGAGCCATATCTTCTAGCACATGAGCTCTTGCCCTAGCTCAGCTCCAACGTGCATGTGTGTGCCGGCCAGCTGACTTTTGGCTCGCACAGATGCTCTGGGAGGGAGTTTGTGGCTTCCAAAGAGCCTCTAGCGGGATGGGGAGGGCGTTTTTACCTTCCTTCAGTTCCAGGGAAGCCTTTGGAGCCTGGGGAGGGCGAAACACATGCTACTGGGCTCAGCAGAAGTTGGGGAATAGGCCATTTCCAGCCTCCAGAAGACCTCCAGGGGATCGGGGAAGTTCTTTTCGCCCTCCACAGGTATTGAATTATGGGTGTGGGCATTCACACATTCACACATTATATTACATTCAAGAAAAGAAAAATTATACATAAATAGAACAAAGAAAGGAAAAAGGGGACAAAAATTACATTAAAAACAAGACAGATAACCTTGTTCTCTACTAAATTATTTTTGCTTATGTCTTTCTAAATCTTTGCAGTACTTCATATCGTTAGCTTAAATACTTTCAAATTCATTCTACTATACTAATCTATAATTAAATGTTACTAGTACATTTTATTAATGGTAAAAACAGTTTATGTCCAGGATGTGATGGGTCAGTCAATATTTCCCCCGCCCTCTTTTTGACTCGTGCAGTCTACAGGTCCTCAGTGGAAAAAGGCAGGTTGGCAGCCATTGTTTCTTCTGCAGTTCAGATTCTCCTCTGAAGTCTGTGTTGGTCTTGTTGGGTTGCAGCACCAAACCAGACAGGTATAGAGGTGCAGATGACAGACTCAGTGATTCCTCTGTAGAACTGGGTCAGCAGCTCCTTGGGCAGTTTGAGCTTCCTGAGCTGGTGCAGAAGAAACATTCTTTGTGGTGCTTTTTTGATGATGTTTTTGATGTTAGGTGACCATTTTAGGTCTTGTAGATGAGGTCTCCAGAACTGGACACAGTATTATTCCAAATGGGGTCTCACCAGCGCTCTATACAGCAGGATCACAATCTCCCTCTTCCTGCTTGTGATACCTCTAGCTATGCAGCCAAGCATCCTTGACGCTGTGAAGCAGTGGGAATCCCATAACAAAAGATCTGCTTTTGAACTCCTAAAGTGTGAGTTAATATAGAAAGAGAATCTTCTAATCGTGGACTAAATAGTGAGGATGAACAATACAAGCAGGCTTTGTTTTTAATGTGGGGTTTGTTGATCCTTAGAGCCTCAGAGGAGGCTTTGTCATTTCTGAAGTGAACAAACATTGGGGTCACAGATTAACCATGGTCACCTGATCTTTTTTTTTTTTTTAAAGCAAGGTAACTACTTTTTCCCACGGGATGGTTGTCGGAAGGGAAATCTTTATCTGGAAGTAGCTGTGTCCATGTCTTATCAGTCCACATTGCTCTCTCTGTAAACGCAACAGGGGAGTTCAGAAGTAGCCTTTGTTACCCGGTCTTGAACTCTTGGCCCCTCACTCAGAGCAAATTCCAACCGCAACAATCTTATCACCGGGGGGGGGGGGGGCGTGATGGATAACTTTCTCTATAACCAATAATACATTGTAGATTATTTGTGCGTTGAGTCTTGAGGATGAAAAGTGATGGGCTCTTACGGGCACGGTCAGCTACACAGAACCAGTAGAAAAAGATTGGGCAGGTGTGCTGGAAAATCCAGATCTTTACGGCTTTTCAGAAGGCCAGTAGGGTGGGTGGGGATAGTCCGGATCTCGGGAGGTAGCTGGTTCCAAAGAGACGGAGAAGCCACAGAGAAGGCCCTTCCCCATGGGCTCGGCAGCCGACACCGTTTAGCTGACGAGACCCGGACAGTGATGGGCTCCTAGGGGCAAGGTCAGGTACGTAGAACCGGTAGAAAAATTTTGAATTGTTTTTCTTTTTTTCCCTTCTGGGCTCTGGGTCTGTTTTTCCTATCACAGTAAATGAGGTTGAATGTGTATAATTTTAGAAGTGCTGTGTGCATGTGTGTGTACATACACATTCAGTTTATATAGTAGATAATGTATATTTCTGTGTACTTGTGTGTAATATGTATGTACACCTATGGCGTATAAATATAGAATGAAATGGTATATTTTGGATGTTCAGTAATACAGTGGTACCTCTACCTACGAACTTTTCTAGATAAGAACCGGGTGTTCAATATTTTGTGGCCTCTTTTCAAGAACCATTTTCCACTGACAAACCCCAGCCTCCAAAACAGCATTAACAAACATGAATTTCATACACTAGTGTGTACCATAAACTGGTTGAGACTCAGAGCAATCAGAGATGAAGAGTAAAGAGAAGCATCTGGATTTTGTTAGGATAACCCTAAAATAATAACTTATTAGGCATCCAATACGGTGTAATAGGTGGTCACCAGAATATCACACAGGGCTTCTGTCAGTCTTATAAGACAAGAAACCCAACCTGATTCTTCTTCATTCTAAAGTCATATTAGCAGAATCTGAAAAGACGGAAAAGATATATTTTTCTTAGGAAAAACTTTATTTATTCTATGTACAAAGCATATTTTGACAATGGGTTTCACAACTGGCTTTCAGATTTTGGAAGCTCTGATTCAAAGTTCTTTGGTTCAACTGGAGGGACATTTGCTGTTGAAAGATCTAAGGAGCCTTTCTCATATCACCACCTGTCCCAACAGGTAACTAAAGTCTACGCAAACCTAACCATGACCAAACCTCTGCTTTCAAGCTGAGCCCAATAACCAGGATGGATGGCTTGTCCCAATGTAGAATAATTATAGAATTGCAGAATTGGAAGGGACCTTGGAGGTCTTCTAGTCTAGCCCCCTGCTGAGGCTGGAAACCCTATGTCAGTGATGGCGAACTTTTCCGGCACCGAGTGCCCACACTGGAAAATGTACATGCATGCGCGTGCTGGAGCACAGAGCACATGGGTGTGTCTCAATTCCCCCATGCCTGGCGATACAGGTGGGTCTTAAGCAGTTTATGAAAGACAAGGAGGGTGGGGGCAGTCCTGATCTCTGGGGGGAGTTGGTTCCAAAGAGCCGGGGCCACCACAGAGAAGGTTCCTCCCCTAGGTCCTGCCAGACGACTTTGCTTAGTCGACGGGACCCGGAAAAGGCCAACTCTGTGGGACCCGATCGGCCGCTGGGATTCGTGCGGCATAAGGCGGTTCTGGATGACAACAATGATGAATAATAGAAACAGAAGCAACAGAATGCAGACTTTTTCTTTACCTGGAAGGCTCTCTGCGAAATGGCTGCCCACGATATGCAATCTCCAGTCCAAGCCCCCCATGCTAACCTTTATAGAATGTATAAGGTCCCTGGCTATCACGCCTGGCCACAATTTGGACCCACCTGCCACTAACTCTGGCGTGGCAGTTATTTCACTGAGGGTGACAGATGGTGAGGTAGGGAGAGTAATTCAGACTATTACCCAGGTGAAGGCCTGAAAGCTTGGTGATCTATGAAGACCACTTAAATTCATTGTATCTTGTACATCACATCGTTGATAGATTATAGCTGTGGCATTAAAATGGAAATGGTTTCTCCAAGGCCTGGCGGAGGGAAGGGTGACCTCTGACCCCCCTCGGAGGAATGTGACTGGCCGAATTATCAGTTCAGAGAAAAATCTGTGGGGAATAGACTCACACCGGTGGAGAACAAGGCCTGTGTGTGTGTGGGCACACGCTTGTGTGTATATGTATATATATAGAGAGAGAGCTTTGATTGAAAGCTTCAGCATTCGAAACATCATTCTTCTCAGCTCCCACCCTGACTCTTGTCCCCACTTCCCACCTCCCCGGCCTTCCTCCTCCTCCTCCTCCTCCTTTTTCCTTCCAACAGGCCCCCTGATATTGATTGAAAAATTGTTATTAGTGATCGAGGGCCTCCTGCATGCTGCCTCGTGATTTAATCTGGAAAACATTTAATTTTATGAAGCGGTAAATGATGGTGGCCCACTCCCTGGTGTTTTGGGAGCATCTGGCTCTTTAGCGGCTCACCCCCCCCGACGGGTCCCCTGTGTCCTTTTTGGTTAACAAGTTATTTCAATTTCTAAAACGAAGGCTGAACAGGAAAGAGACAACATGCAAATGGAAAGTCCAGGAGTGAATGCCATTCACACATGAAAAAACACCCTTTGGGATTATTCCCTTAACTCCACCTCCCCTCCCTCCCTCCCTCCCTCCTCCTCCTCCTCGTCCTGTGGGCATCTGTCGTGGAAGGAGGCAAAGGGAGCCTAGGTTCTTATCAAATTGTTCTTACCAATGACCTGACACGACCATCTATAATTAATTACATAATTTACATTAGACTATTGACTAAACAAATACATAAATCATAGGCAGAGTCAATAGATGCAGACATATTTAATCATGTTCTAAATAATGATTACTGCTCCCATAATACAATAATTATTTTCAGCAGCTGACTTGAATTAATCTTCTGCCAACGTAGCGTCCGAACGAAGCACGAGGAGGGTGAAGGAAGAGGCTCTTGTCCTCCTTATGGGCTTCCTCGATCTGTTCTTTCTCCCGCGTCCCCTACGCCTCCCGGGCAGTCAATAAAATAAAATAAAACTGGCACGGCTAAGGAGGCTGTCTCGGGTGAGGCTTGGAAATACAACGAAGACTTGAAATTGAAAAGTAGTGGAGGAGACCATGTCGCATTTAGCAATAGCCACAGCACTTAGACTCATATACCGCTTCACGGTGCTTTTACCGCCCTCTCTAAGCAGTTTACAGAGTCAGCACGTCGCCCCCAACAATCTGGGTCCTCATTTCACCCACCTCGGAAGGAGGGAAGGCTGAGTCGACCTTGAGCCTGGTGAGATTTGAACTGTTGAATTCCTGGCAATTGGTGGTCAGCAGAAGTAACCTTGCAGGCAGGACGGGGTGGAACACAGTTCCATCGGCGGAAATGAAGATGCGTGCACAGCTCCAGCTGATTGGCAGCTGTCACTCCTTTTTTTCCCTTCTGCTGCTGCTGCTGCTGTGTCTGGGCTCCTTGCTTTTTTCCTCTTTCCTCCTCCCTGGCCTCAGATGAGCTTCCCTCTCTCCTGTCCGGCTCCTCTCCAGCCTCACGCGGCCCCTTCCCGCCTGAGGTGCAAGCAGAAGGCCTGGGTGGAAGCGGCGCTGGCAGCATTTATGCTTCTGGCGGCACCCGTTCACCTAGCTGTCCAGCCTGAGGTGGGGAGAGTGACCCAGGAAGGAGAGTGCAGGAAACGCAAAGCAAATTGTCACCCCAGCGAGCGACACTGGTGAGGCTGTAAGTCGAGGACTTAACAGTTCACTTGAACAATGATAATCGTTCAAGCTACTCCCACCTGATCACATGGCCAGCAAGCCACTCCTACTCAGTCACATGACCATTAAGCCACACCCACAGCATGGCATTAAAATTTTTGGCTGTCCATTACTGAGCGTCCCCCCCCGTTCCGATTTGTAGCTGACCTCTGCGTGTGGGCCCCTTCTGATCTCCTGGCCTTGAGTTTGACGCTCTACTATAAGGTCTCCTGCTTGAGCTGGGGGCTGAATTGGAAGACCTCCAAGCTCTCTTCTGACTGAGGTCAAATCCCACTTTGGCCCAATCACCAGGAGACTGTGAGTTCTAGTCCTGCCTTAGCCATGAAAGTCATCTGGGGGATGTTTTCAGCCTCACAAGGGAAAATAGAAGGAGGGAGGCATATTGGAGATATTTTCCATTTTCATTTTTGAAAGTCATAAAGCTGGGATGTAACTAAATGAATAAAATAAATATGCTTTTTATAGTGCAAAAGCTGTTGCAGAGACTCTAGTAACGTGTAATTAGGGGTAACATGAGGTTTTATGAGCACATTCTTACCCATGCTTGCAAAACGTAGAAGGGCATGTCAAACATTCCTTGTTCCTCAAACACACACATCTGTAATTTACTTACGGGTCTTATAGAGTCGCTGTATAACTTATAATCATGTACTGCATTCAATCGTCTGTCTACATTTTCTGATGTCATAAACGCTGCAAGGTTTTTAATCTAGAGAATCAAGCAAATAAATAAATCCAGAAATGTTGCAGTGAACCTGCGCAGCCGGATTTGCTGAAATTAAAAATTAACACCCCCTGCTTAACTGCTACATCGGTGAAAAGCAATCCGTGGGCTCTTAATGAACCGCAACTTATTTGCACCTCAAACAAACAGGGTCTTCGTGCGCCGAAAGGAGCAAAATTGCCCTCTTCCTGGTGAAATTTATTGTCATTTAAACATGCCAAAAGGCCATTTGGCCGGTCATTACAATAATCTATCATTTCTGCAACTGTTGGTATCCTGCTCTGTGGTCAAATTCAATCTGAGAAGGGTCAACAGAATTTTTTTTCCCCACCACCGAACGCTTCGCCTCTCGACTGCCATCAATTTACTTTTGTCAACAAAAAGGGTATTAACACCGCATGAAATGAGAGACCCCCTCCCCCTTTTTTCTAGCAAACAGCAGCAATGCGTGTGATGAAGAACACCTTTCTCCCTGCAGTGTGCGCGCATCACTCGTGTCATGTTCATTTTACTTTATTTATTATTAGAGTTGAAAGGGACCTTGCAGGTCATCAAGTCCAGCCCCCACCCCAAGCAGGAAACCCTACATCACCCCAACCAGGTGTCAGTCCAATTTTCTTTTGAATGTGTCAAGTAATGGGGCATTCACAACCTCCGGTGGCAGGCTGTTCCACTGGCTGATCCCTCTCACCGTTGATGTCACCTGATCACATGGCCGGCAAGCCACTCCTACCCAGACACATGACCATCAAGCCACACCCACAAAATAAGCCACACCCACCGTGTGGCAGTAAAAATTTTGGCTGCCCATTACTGTCCACATCAGTGTTGGGTTGCTAGCTGGTATGGGCCACACTGCGCACCAGTAGCTGTGGGTGACCGGTGGGCAGGCACATGTGTCCCGGAGTTGTGCACGCATCGCACTGGTAGCAGCGGTAAGTAGGAATCCCCACCTGCTCTACCCCTCCCTCCCTCGTCCCCTTCGCTCCGGCCCTGAAGCCGTGAGAAGAGAAACCTCCCGAGAGAAAAGCTACAAAAAGTAAATGGCCGCAGTTTGGCCAACTTCCGGGTCAGCAATGGCTGGATTCAAGCTTCCGATGGCCTCCGGGACAAAAGAAAAGTTATGTTTTGCTGCAAAAATTTGTATACTACTGGTATACAAAACGTCAGAACCCTGAACTTTATTTGTCGGAGAGGAAATGTCAGCACTGAACATTTACACTCTGGGAATCAGCGACCGGAACTGAACTGGAATGGGTCACTTCCCATCAGGGGAACCGCCGATTTCGCCACCGCGGACAAGAAAAAACAATGAAAAATGACTAGCCATCATTATTAATAAAGCAACGTCAAAGTCAATCTCATAAATGAGGGAATTGTTTCAATTCGTAGCCGAGGCAAGACAATCAATATTACAGTGATCCAAATCTAGCTTCCCATTACGAATGCAGGAGTGGGGATTGACCTGGGCTAGAGCAACTTCCAACAGGTCAACACAACACTCCCATCCTCCCCAAAATATGCTACTAATAAAAGACTGTAGTGTTAAATTTGGAAGTCAAATCTCATCTAAAATAAGAAGGACGTTTGACCTTTGTGAGTGAAACGAAGCCAGTCCATCAGGATTTTGCCAAGAAAAATAAACGTTTATAGTGTATTCCTTCTTTCCAATGATCTAAATGTTTATTCTTTCCATGGACATCAGATTGGCAACACCAAAATCAAACTAACCCTACAGTCTGCCAGCAACAATGGAAAAGCTTCTATTCAGTCAGCAAAAACAAGGCCACTAGCAATAGCCCTTAAGACAGTGTGTCTCAACCTTGGCCACTTGAAGATATCTGGACTTCAACTCTCAGAATTCATTGATTCCTATGGGAAACATGGTTTCATCTTACAAACGTTTCACCTGACGAATCTCGTCCTAGAACCAATTAAGTTCGCAAGGCAAGGTATCACTGCATTGTTATTACTGTTGTGAGCCGCCCCGAGTCCTCGGAGAGGGGCAGCATACAAATCTAATAAATTATTATTATTATTATTCTTTATTAATTATTATTACTGCACTCTAGCCACTATGTATTAATATGTTGTAAGACACCCTGAATCTCAGCAGAAGGGGAGCCTAAAAATCGAACAGACAGACAGACAGACAGACAGACAGACAGACGGACGGAATGAATACATGCCAAACCCTCTCAACAGGACCAGGTCATCTCTCGGGACCGAGGCAATGCCTCTTTTCTAAGGCAGTGTTTGCCCTCTGGAACAACATCCCTCTGGAGATTGGAAAGGCTTCCACCCTAGAGCTATTCTGGAAGTTATTAAACTATGGCTCTGCTCCCAGGCTTGGGGTTAGAACGGATGCCAGATCTCAGTGAGCTTTCGCTGGTCTGGGGTATGTTTGGTTAGTTCCCTTTTCTGGGCAAGGTTTTTTTTTAATGTTTGGTTTTCTTTCTTTGCCTGCACTGTCAGAGTCTTTGAGGAGTCTGGATTTCCCCTCGTGAGCCCCTTTAGTTGATACAAACCTTGGGACTTTCAATTCCTAGATCAGGGGGGGTCAAACTCAACGCCCAAAGCAGTAGTGGGGGAGGGGAACGACCCAGTGGGGGCAGTATGTTTATGCACTATTTATTGAATACTTAATAGAGTATGATCCTTAATTATGTTTAAAATGGGAAATAATTAAATAGCATGTTTTTACTCATAAACGCTTTAATCATTTTAATCATCTAGAACTGACCTTTTATAGCAGTTAAAGAAAATTGAGCTACTTGCCTAGTCTGTGATCATACCGGACCTTGTGGGTTCAGTACAAAACCTTAAAATGTGACTGTATTCCTCAACAAATGATGCACTCTATCATTTGTCCTTTTTGTGGCCATGAAAATAATGTGACTGAAAAGGAGTCCAAGCATCTATTTGAAAACCTATCTTGGTCAGTAAGCCACTCCCACCCAGTCACATGACCTTTAAGCCATCCCCCAGTCACATGACCGTCAAGCCACGCCCACACAATAAGCCATGCCCACAGTGCGGCAGTAAAAATTTTGGCAGGCCATCACTGCACAAAAGCCCAACCTGGCAACCGAAAGACAGAGCCAAAGAGAAGATTCCTTGACTCCCTGTGCTTGCTTAGTCCTTCTGCAACGTTTTCTGATTGTACAGTTGAAGCCGACCAAACAAAAACCCCTCTGAGGCGCTCCTCTCTTTTCCATAATGATGCAGGGGTGGTCAATTATTATGGTCTGGAATTATTATTTATCATGACTGCAGCTGAAGCGAAAGGGAGCTTCCGCCCTGATATTTCCTCTAACTTGAAAACAAGTACAGCGATTTATTTTGAGAACGTGAAAGCTCTCGAAGCGAGAAAGCGAGGTGTTAAAGATATATGGCAAAATGAAATGCGGTCAGAACTAGGTGCAAATAAATCCCTTATAAGTATTTGTTATTGCCTGAAATGATGGTATGAATTCTACTCAGGAGGAAAGGTTTAAAAAAATTGAGAAAAGAGGGAGAGATCATCTCAGGGAATGAACTTAAGAAATGGTAACAATTAGGTAATGGACATAGCAATAGCCCTTAGGCTTCTGTGCTCCTTCACCATACTTTATGGCCAGGGAAGAGCTGCCCATCGCTCGCACTACTGGTGCACTCCCATAGGCCGGTGTGGGCGAGTGCGCATGGGCGGTGGGCGGGCGTGTGCATGTCGGTGTGAGATTCGACTTCTGCGCATGTGCTGGAAGCTAAATCTTGTGTGAGGCCGCGAGTGAGATTTCGGCAATTCCTCCAACACTCCACGGTCCGCATTGGCTGCCGATTGGTTTCCGGACTCAATTCAAAGTGTTGGTTAGGACCAATAAAGCCCTACAAGTCATTGGGCCAGAATACCCGCGGGACCGCCTTCTGCCGCATGAATCCTAGCGAAGTCAGCCTTCTCCAGGTCCCGTCAGCTAGACAATGTCGTTTGGTGGGATGCAGGGGAAGAGCCTTCTCTGTGGGGGGCCCGGCCTCTGGAATCAGCTCCCCCCAGAGATTCTCAAATGCTTAAAGACCTATCTGTGTTGTCAGGCTTGAGGCCATTAGACCCTTGTCCCTTGGCCGACAAAGGTAGTATGTGAATGGGAATGAATTATTTTAAATGTTAGTAGAGTTTTAAAGTTTTTCTAGTAAAATTAATTGGATTTTTAGATGTGTACATTGTATATTGTTTGCTATATTGTGAGCTGCCCCGAGTCCTCAGAGAGGGGCGCCATACAAATCCAATCAATCAATCAATCAATCAATTTTCAGCAGTATTTTTGCTTCTGCGCAAATGCAGAAGCAAAAAAAAATTGTGAAAATTGCCAAAATCTTGCTCGCATGAGAAACAGAGAGAGAGAAACACACAGAGAGAAAGAGAGAGAGAAAGATACAGAGATAGACAGAGAGGAAGAGACACAGAGACAGAGAGAGAGAGAGAGTTACTTAAAAGCTTAAAGATCTCACTGATCAAGACAAAAAAGTCGTCCCTCTCCAAAAACAGCAGATCAATTCCTTAATCGTTTCCCATTTAGACAGAAGTTATGCTAGATTTCAAACACCTCTTCCAGGTTCCAGTCTTTCGTGGGGCACAACCCAAGGTGCGAGCTTTGGCCTGCAAAGGCATCTGAACGAAGTCACCCTTCCAAATGAGCCTCTGCCCAGTTTATAATTGTTGGAAAACGTGCACATTTCTCTCACATAGTTTGGTGGGTCCTTTGTGGAAGCAGGACTGTTTAACTGATCTTTAGCCAGACTCACTTTCTGATTACAGTCTTTAAAATGGGCAGTTACAAAACTTTCGCCAGACCCATCCTCGAATACAGCTCATCTGTTTGGAGCCCATATCGCATCTCAGACATTAACACCCTTGAAAACGTCCAGAGATTCTTCACCACAAGAGCCCTTCACTCCTCCACTCGAAACAGAAACACCCTACGAGACTAGACTTTCAATCCTGGGTCTTGAAAGCTTAGAACTAAGACGCCTTAAACAAGATCTAAGTATTGCCCACAAGATCATATGCTGCAACGTCCTGCCTGTCCAAGACTACTTCAGCTTCAACCACAACAACACAAGAGCACACAACAGATTCAAGCTCAATATTAACCTCTCCAAATTTGACTGTAAAAAATACAACTTTAGTAATCGGGTTGTCAAGGTGTGGAACTCACTACCTGACTCCGTAGTATCATCCCCTAATCCCCAACACTTTACCCTTAGACTATCCACAGTTGACCTCTCCGGGTTCCTATATCTTCTCTCCTATATCCTCTATAAGCTTCATTATGTATTATTGTGTATTGGAACAAACAAACAAACAAAGAAAGAAAGAAATACATTAGGATAATCCCTTCGTTCGAATGAACTTTTTCCTCTCCTGTCCTACCCTGCAGTCAGAGTGTAAAATGTCTTTATTGGTTTTTATTGAGCTCAACTAACACACACCCAAGTTTCCTAACCACTACACCACACTGGAGCTTATATTTAGCTACGCATTTCCTTATATATATATATATAATATAACTGGTAAATGAGACAAATGTATCTTTCATATGCACAGGCCCTCTCAGAAACTCAGAAATGATTGTAATTGTATAAATCGCTGCACATGCTTTTCACTGCTGAGCAGAGGCTAGTTGAGCAAATTTTCCAGTTTAATGGGTCCATAAATAACGGCACGCAAGTATTAAAAACAAACAAAGAATAATAGTTCCAAACTACTGAAAAGAATGAGTCAAACCTAAATGTGTTTTTGGTTAGATGCAACCATTTTGAACAGAAGGTTCTGAAAAGGAAAAAAACCCTTTGGTGGATATTTTCCCCCATCAAAGGGAACTGTTGGAACAGGTTCTTTTAAAAAAACAATTTCAAAACTGTTTATTTAATAACTCAGTAATCTTCCCAAGGAATGCGAGCAGTGGAGCTGTAAGGAAGAACAATGCTGAATGGAGTCAATTCTTCAGAGGGAAGGAAGTTTCCAGAGCGGGGCCGGCTTGAGTCAGGTTTTAGGGGGAGGGAGGTGGCATTCGTGGGTCACCTCCCATGTGTGGGCAGCCATAGTGGCTGTAGGGGAAGTCACGGCGTCCCAGCGCTGTCCCTGCTCTTTAATCAATACACAGAGTGCTAATATCGTTTTGACAATGGGGTGTGTTTCAGAGCTTTGACGAGTGCGCATCTGCCTTGTTGGGGAATTCAGAATCGGAATAGAATTGAAAGGGACCTTGGAGGTCTTCTAGTCCAGCCCCCTGCACAAGCACGAGACCAGTAATGGGCAGCCAAAATTTTTACTGCCACACTGTGGATGTGGCTTAATGGTCACGTGACTGGACAAGAGTGGTTTGCCGGCCATGTGACCAGGTGGGAGTGGCTGAAACGATCATCAGTGTTCAAGTGAACTCTCAACTTACGACCTCACCAGGGTCGCTCGCTGGGGTGACAATTTGCTCCCCTTCCTGGGTCGCCCCCCCGCCTCAGGCTGGGTAGCCAGGCGAACGGGGGCTGCCAGAAGCATCAATGCTGCCAGCGCCGCTTCCACCCAGGCCTTCTGCTTGCACCTCAGGTGGGAAGTGGCCGCGTGAGGCTGGAGGGGAGCTGGGCAGGAGAAAGGGAAGCTCGTCCGAGGCCAGGAAGGAGGAAAGAGGAAAAAAGTAAGGAGCCCAGACGCAGCAGCAGGGGGAAAAAAGAGAGCTGAGCCGAGACTGGTAATCCAGGAAGTGACAGCCGCCGATCAGCTGGAGCTGCGCACACATCTTCATTTCTGCCGGTGAAACTGCGTTCCAACCCGTCCTGCCTGCTGCCCATCCCTGAGACCCTATACCAGGAACGGTGAACTTTTTTGGTTTGTGTGCCAAAAGGAGGGGTTTGCAGGGTGGTCATGCTCAAGAAGCAAAGACGTGCTGAAACCTTGCGAGGGGAGGCACACGCGAGCACAGAAGCAAAAAATCGCCAAAATCTCTCTCTCTCTCTCTCTCGTGCGTTTCCTCATGAGATTTTGATTCTGTCCATGCACACAAAGAAAAATTATGAAAAAAAGATGGCGGCACCCATAGGACTGCCACTGGAGCGGTTGTGTGCAAAGTGCGCAATCTGGCCGCCGCTACAGGTGCGCAGTTCGCTACCCCACCTGTAGCAACCTGGAACTGCTTCACCTGATTTTTCTCAGAGGTGTTTTTTTTAGGAGGCAACTGGACATTCTTGGTTTTTTTCTTGGAAAACGTTTCGCTTCCCATCCAACCAGCTTCTTGTCAAATGACCAGCTGTCTGTCTCCCCACTATCTCCCACCAGAGCTTGGCTGTGAAGCGAAACATCTCCAAAGAAAAACCATTATACCGATATTACAATTTTATTTGATTGTTTTCTAAAGAAAAAAATACGTGAAGATTATAAACAATGAATTTATTGATGTCCGTGATAAATTGAGAATTACTACAGGGAAGGTTTTTTTTCCTTTTTTATATACTTTTACTATCAATTAAATGATGTGGTTGGAAGTTGATTATGCCATGAATATGTAATAATGTAAATTTTAACTGATTGATGTCTAATGATCTGTTATGGCTTGGCCTTCACTTTCTGGTAATGCAATTGTTATGAGGATATTCAGTAAGATCTGGTAGATATGAAGGGATGATATAAGTCAGTGTTTCCCAACCTTGGCAACTTGAAGATATCTGGACTTCAACTCCCAGAATTCCCCAGCCAGAGAATGCTGGCTGGGGAATTCTGGGAGTTGAAGTCCAGATACCTTCAAGTTGCCAAGGTTGGGAAACACTGCTATAGACTTTCACATGATTTTTGATTCTACACCTCTGTCAAAATATGAAAGAATACTTTGTCTAGTATTTATTTTAAAAAATCCCGACTCTTTGAATTTGTCCAGAAGAAAGTACAGCACTGTAAATGTTTTCAAGGGACTGAAATATTTTCCAAGCTGCCTAACGCTCAAGACGTCCACCACTCTTCACGCCACTGATTCTCCCCTTTGATCTGGCTTTAGATCTTGCCCTGCGGTTCCTTCCCTAGCGTAGTCACAGGGGCAGTTCCAGCTCATTAGGGATCCCACGGAGAACAGGGTGATGTCATCAAGAGGCAGGCAGAGCCAACTGGGAGGCCGACAGGGTGCCATGCAACGAGAGGAAGCAACTTCCTAGAACAGAGCTCTTCACACTTGGCCACTTTTAAGACTTGGGGACTTCAACTCCCAGAATTCTCCAGGTGGTGATTTTGGGCACCAGGTGAATAGATTGTTTAGGGGAAAATATATCCACAAAACAACTCAAAAACAGTGTTAGGTGTGAGTGGTAATAGTAATGGACAGTTCAGACACATAAACCAGTACAAATATATATATATATACAGTGATACCTCGTCTTACGAACTTAATTGGTTCCAGGAGGAGGTTCATAAGGTGAAAAGTTCATAAGACAAAACAATGTTTCCCATAGGAATCAATGGAAAAGTGATTAATGCGTGCAAGCCCAAAATTCACCCCTTTTGCCAGCCGAAGCGCCTGTTTTTGCGCTGGTGGGATTCCCCTGAGGCTCCCCCCCATGGGAAACCCCACCTCTGGACTTCCGCGTTTTTGTGATGCAGCAGGGGAATCCCAGCAGCGCAAAAATGGGTGCTTCGCTGTCAACAGAAGTCTGGAGGTGGGGTTTCCCAGCGGCGGCGGCGGGTTTGTAAGATGAGAATAGTTCGGAAGAAGAGGCAAAAAAACCTTAAACCCTGTTCGTATCCCGAAAATTTTGTATGACGAGGGGTTCGTAAGACGAGGTATCACTGTATATTATATATAGCAACAAGGTAGAATAATCTCTTTACACTTCTAATGCTATCATCCTTTTCCTCCCACTTAGGACTGTATGACTGTAACTTGTTACTTGTATCCTAAGATTTTTATTATTATCGCTTATTGCCGCCCGCCGCCGCCTCTTCTTCCCGCACCCTGCCCTGACCCTGAGCACTTGTGCTGCCGCCACTGCCATGGGAGACACCGGCAGCGAAAGCAGCAAAGCCCCCAGCTTGCTGCCCCATTGCCCCTGCGGGTTCCGGGGGACAAGGAATAGAGGAGGAAGGGGGAGGAAGGAAGGAAGGAAGGAAGGGAGCATCTCCACTTTGCGGAAACTTGACTTTTGTGGGTGGTTTGTCTGGGATGTATGACTGTTTTCATATTAAGGGTTTTAAACTGTTTTTTTAATTATTGGATTTGTACTGTGTTTTGTTGTTGTGAGCCGCTCCGAGTCTTCGGAGAGGGGCAGCATACAAATCTAATAAAATAATAATAATAATAATAATAATAATAATAATAATAATATATGGCAATTTGACCCTGGTTGTTTATGCCTCAAACGAAAAATCTGATATTGGTCTGTTTTCTAACTCACCAGCTTTTCTTATAAGTTTCCAAGGATGGGCACCCCTGAGTTAAATAAAACCAAGCATAAATGTTAAACTCTGGTAAAGACAGTGGACCGCATGTAAAAAATAATATGGGCACAGCTTTGATTGTACCTAGTGGCCGCCGTTTGATCATCTCCTGCCGCCTTTCCTTCCTGGGTGGGCCAAGGGCACCTCCTTAAACAGGGCAGTGTCTTTCATGCCTCAGGAATTAGATACGAGCGTTTCATAATGGTAAATTCAAACATCTGACTCTTCACTGTCTCGGCTGAAAGGATACAAGTGGTGAACGGAGGATTGGGGAAATTGTCACTATTTTCCCCGGTCCTAATATATACAGGCTTCAACTTTCCACTCTGCATCCAGCGATGTGGCACCGAGAGGGGAAGCAGGGTGTAAAAACATCACCCCTGGCAAATGATTCTATCAGTCACCGGGCTTTGCAAGAGATTCCACTCAAGAATCCATCAGAATGGAAGGCCGGCGTACACGCTTCTTATGTCGGGATTTGAATGGGGCTCATTGCCGTTCCCATCTGCTAGACACCCTGTGTGCCGACTTTACAGGGGCAAATTTGAAATAAAGACATTGCTCTTGCATTCTAATAAACCTCTTCCGAAAAGGCTCTGCAAATGTTCTATTGGTAGTCCCTGAGTTATGACGGTAATGGAACCTGCGCTATTTTACTTTAATGTATTCTATTTTACTTTATTTTATTTTACTTTACTATACTTTACTATTTTATATTATTTTATATTTTATATTATTTTATATTATTTTATATTATTTTATATTTTATTTTTTCTTAAATTTATTGTCCTCCCATCTTACTACAGGATAACTCTTGGTGGCTTGCAAGGAGCCTTGGTGGCGGCAGTACTAGTGCCCGCTCCTTCTGCTGACCCCCGGCTGCCAGCTTCCTCCTTTTTCCGGAGGCCTTGTAAGTGGAGGTCGTCTTGTACTTGAGATTCTCCCTGCACAGCTTCTCCTACTCAACAAACCGAGCCATCTCTTCGGTGGGAAATCCTGTTTATCAGAGATGCAATAAAAAAATAGCCAATGACAGGAATAAACCTAATTCACTGTGCTACTTAGTATTTGAAATACATAAATATGTCAAGCCAAGGACCTCTAATAGACCCTTTTATCCTGGTAATAGTGTACATATAATTTTCCTCTCATTAGTACAAAAAACTGCCCAGGGAAACATCAGACCATCCTTCATCCATTTAATCTGCATTAGTTTACCTCTTTTTTTCTTTTGGTGCCTGGGGTTTAATCTGCTTCCTTGAAGGTATTTTGAATAAATCGATAGGAATACATGATTGTTTAATGATTTTTTTTAAGAAGAGCTCCCTCCGACCAGAGCGGCATGATTTAGAGTGACTAATTCCACTTTTTACAATTGATCCTTCTATAAAACGTCAGGCCATCCGTTCCAGGTAGGGTAGGAAGGAAAGAAAGCCGGAGTGACTTGATTAATAATCGGGGAGATCTTAAAGGGACCGGCCCGGGGTTTTTAAAGAAGTGCACCCTATCGATTGCTGTGGGGGCTTTCCGCCATGAGGGTTCAGTTCTGCCAAGCTCCACCACCTCCTCCGCTCTCAGGATCGTAGTAGCCATCATTTTGGATGGAAATCTCAGGAGTTTTAACAGCACCAAACGGGTCCCTTCCCCACTTCCTCTTCCCTTCCCTCTCTGCCACCCCTACAGATACGGTCAGGTACGAAGAACCGGTAGAAAGGTTTTGATTTTTTTTCTTTTTTCCCCTTCTGGGCTCTGGGTCTGTTTTCCCTATCGCAGTAAATGAGGTTGAATGTGTATAATTTTAAAAGAGCTGTGCGTGCGTGTGTGTACATACACATACAGTTTATATAGTAGATAATGTATATTTTTGTGTGCCTGTGTGTAATATATATGTGCGGGGAAGATCAGAAGCAACGTGAGAAAATATAATTTGACTGAAAGAGGAGTAGATGCTTGGAACGAACTCCCAGCAGACGTGGTTGGTAAATCCACAGTAACTAGTGGACCTCAATTCCCAGAATTCTGGGAGTTGATGTTCACAAGTCTTAAAGTTGTCAAGTTTGGACCATCACACACACACACACACACACACCCGCAGCAAAAGGGAGAAGCAGTGATATACTTACCAGCGTATAAAAGTACTTCACATACAGCGAAGGCCAACATGTGTCAAGGGTATATTTAATTCTAAAGAGTGGCACTCCTCATTATTTCTTCCCACTATTGACAGGGATCTGAGCAGAAACCTTTTTGAGTATCTCATTATGTACCAGCAGAGCCCCGACAACTTTGATGGAACGATATGAGAGCAATTGTCACAAACTCTGCCGAAGAAATGGAGCTGATTCGCAACACCACCTCTTTCTGCTTAGCATGCAACAATTATGCAGGAACAGGCTCTGACCTTGGCAATTTTGACATTCCCATTTTACTTTATTTTTATTTATTTATTTTATTCATTTATTTTGTCCAATACACAATAATATACAATGAAGCTTATAGAGATACAGTGGAGAAGATATAGGAGATACAGGAGAGACTATAGGACAGGGGACGGAAGGCACACTGGTGCGCTTATGTACGCCCCTTACTGACCTCTTAGGAACCTGGATAGGTCAACCGTAGATAGTCTAAGGGTAAAGTGTTGGGGGTTTGGGGATGACACTATGGAGTCCGGTAATGAGTTCCACACTTCAACAACCCGATGACTAAAGTCATATTTTTTACAGTCAAGTTTGGAGAGGTTAATATTAAGCTTGAATCTGTTGTGTGCTCTTGTGTTGTTGTGGTTGAAGCTGAAGTAGTCGTTGACAGGCAGACCTTTTAGGCATTTTAAGGAGACCTTTCGTGTTGCCAGCAGGTAAATCTACACAACACATTTACGTTCCATTTTTTTAAAAACGTGAGCTGCCGAGAGTCCTCATTGATTGCGGGGATCGGTGGTGGCAGCCAAAGTTGATGGCAGGACAGACAGGGTGGAAGAAGCCCCAGCCAAAGCAGTGGGGCCAAAACTTCCATAGGCACCCTAGAGCCTCCTTCCACACCCTTCACTATGAATGCCCGGCAGAGGGGGCACTTATGGGCCAGGCCGGTGACCCAAAACATCAGCTCGATGAAGCTGGACTGGCCCCATTTCAAAAGTGGACCCCAACAACGGTAGCCTCAGCCTGCTGAACCAAAAACAGACTCCACGGAGTTCAGCGCAACTTACTCCCAGAGAGGTGGGTAGAGCAGCCAAAAGTTTGCTTGAAGCTTATAATAAATAAAATAATAAATGTTAATGCTAAAATTCCATTGGGGTCCAGATCGGAGAGTTGGTGGTACGCGCAATGTTTCCTTCTTCCGGGGGTGGAGGAGGCATAACAGAAAATAATGGAGAAGTAGTGGTTTAGGATGATGTATAATTTGTTTGTATGTAGTTTATTTAAGAAACCATGGTTTAGTGTGGTATCAGTTCAACTGATGTCAGGCAGCCTCCTCCTGTGTCCTTGATGACTGCTTGAGTCAAGAGGAAATGTATGCGGAGGTATCAATTAATCTGTGGAACAACTTGCCTCCAGAAGTTGTAAATGCTCCAATGCTGGAGGTTTTTAAGAAGAGATTGGATAACCATTTGTCTGAAATGCTATAGGGCAGGGGTCCTCAAATTTGGCTGGAGAATTCTGGTAGTTGAAGTCCACAAGTCTTAAAGTTGCCAAGTTTGGGGATCCCTCCTATGGGGTTTCCTGCCTAAACAGAGGGTTGGACTAGACGACCTCCAAGGTCTCTCCCAACTCCGTTATTCTAATTATTAATCCATTACATCTCAGATCAAGGTTTGCATACGCGATGCATATTTTTCATAATATGAAGTGGATCTTACTCCAGTGCCACCAAAGAGCCCACGCGGTAGGAATACCCAGCAGCAAACATGCTGTCGTAACAATTGACACTCGGAACTGACACGGCGACGGTACTCAAGGAAAAAATATTGGCCGTTAACTCCAATAAATCAGGAATGTTCCCTAGTCAAAATAGTGAAAATGTCAAAGACGCAGGCGGCGTAAAGCGCCTGGTGAAATGCCAAGTGACAGGAGACGTCACAGTAAAGAGCCAAGAATATATTTAATATACGACTTTAGAGTTTGGTAGCCTGTCTGGGGGGGGATGTTGTACCTAAACTCTGCCTTACAATTACTGTAGCTCTCCTCTCTTGCCCGGCCTTGGGGGGGGGAATGTTGATGTTCGGACGGAGGTGGTTGGCGGCAGGCCGGATAAATGGCCTCCGCGGGCCGTAGTTTGGGGACCCATGTTTAATTTCCCCATGGCATGTCTCATGGCACACTAGTGCTTTAAGACAGTGCTTCTCAGTTATTTTCTGTTACACCCAGTGATGGGCTGCCAAATTTCTTTACTGCCACACTGTTGCCCTGGCTTATCTTGTGGGTGTGGCTTGATGGTCATGTGAACAGGTGGGAGCGGCTTGACAATCATGTGACCGGGTGGTGGTGGCTTAAAGGTCATGTGACTGTGTGGGAGTGGCTTACTGACTAATATAGGTTTTCAAATAGGTGCTTGGATTCTTTTTCAGTTAAGTCACAGTATTTGAATAGCCAATGAGCCGAGGTGGCACAGTGGGCAGTGGGCAGTACTGCAGGCCACTAAAAAGCTGACTGCTAATTCTGCAGGTCAGCGGTTCAAATCTCATCACCGGCTCAAGGTTGACTCAGCCTTCCATCCTTCCGAGGTGGGTCAAGTGAGGACCCGGATTATTGTGGGGGCCATAGGCTGGCTCTGTTCAAAAGTGCTATTGCTAACATGTTGTAAGCCGTCCTGAGTCTAAGGAGAAGGGCGGCATTAAAAAAAATTGAATAAATAAATAAATTTGTCACCTGGGTCTATCACCTTTTATTCTCCATTTTCTTCCCATTTAATCATTCTAACTTAACTTCTGTACATATTCATTTTCTACCCAATCGTGAAATCTCACCCATACATTATAATATTCTGTGTCTAATTTTCTTGGACCGTGCAGAGATGAACAGACTGACAATGAAAATTAAAGAGAAGGAAGCCCCCAGGTAACCTTAAGAATTCACTGAAAGAATGCAAGCGGCCAGCGGTCTGGGAGGAATATAAATCCTTCCATTCCCCACTAAAACAGGCAGAGCTGAAGAGGCTGCTTGGATGAGAAGCGAAACGTCCTCAAAGGAAAACCAGAAAGTCCAATTGTCTCTTGAGAGAGAGAGAGAGAGAGAGAGCGAGAGCGAGAGAGAGAGAGAGAGAGAGAGAGAGAGAAAGCACCTTTGGGCCAAGGATTGCAATCAAAGGGAAAAGTGGGGGGGGGGGATCCAGAGTACAAACCACCCTCGCTTGTCTGCCATTATTTATTTTCAATGTGCTGCCCCCAATTTGACCTGAAGATTTCTGCCCATCCCGTGATTTACAACTTCCCTAAACTTGTTGAAATTCAAATTTCAAAATTGGCATGCAAGCAGGATTTTGTTCCCGTTTCTCTCTCTGAGAACCTGGTCTGGACGAGACGAGTCAGACAAGGTTTTGGAATTTTCTGAACTCTCAAACCGTCAGCAAAACCTCTGTGACTGGCTTTTCCAAGGAGTTAAAATCTCCTGTTATTTCTGCACCTCAAATGAGAGAATCTGCTTCCAAAAAAGCCAAAATCCTCTGGGTGGCTTGGTGGTGGATAGCTCATTCCCCTGACCGTATTTTTTCCCCTTTTTGTTATTTCATTTCTTCTGTATATTTTCTCAAGCACTTTTGGCCGGCTCTCTAGATCAGTCTGCCTTGACCTAGTGTGTTGGACATCATTTCCCAGAATCCTTCAGCCAGCAAAAATCCTCCAGAGCAGCCGAGAGGAAAATGGGAAGGGCGCCTTGCTGGGAAGCACATGAGCATTGCTGATGGATACATAGAGACATAGAAGACCTCATGGTCCATCTAGTCGGCCCTTATACTATTTCCTGCATTTTATCTTAGGATGGATCTATGTTTTTGCCAAGCGTGTTTACATTCAGTGACTGTGGATTGACCAACCACGTCTGCTGGAAGTTTATTCCAAGCATCTACTACTCTTTCAGTCAAATAACATTTTCTCATGCTGCTTCTAATCTTTCCCCCAACTAACCTCAGATTGTGCCCCCTTGTTCATTCCTAGAGAGTCCCACAGAGGCTTCTCCCTGCCTTTTCTAGCCCTGTTTCCTCCCAGGAGATTCCTAGAGAGGCCCCACGGAGGCTTCTCCCTGCCTTTTCCGGTTACAGTTTCAGAGGCTCGGGTTTGTAAGTGGAAAATGGTTCTTGAGAAGAGGCCAAAAAATCTTGAATGCCCGGTTCTTATGTAGAAAAGTTTGTAAGTAGAGGCGTTTGTAGGTAGAGGTACCACTGTACTTGTAAGACAGAAGTTTTGACCATCCCAAAATGGCAAATGTAGATGTATTAGCCTTTCCTAGAATCAAATGGAATAGAATAGAATAGAATAGAAATACAAAACAGAACATAATTCTTCATTGGCTTTATTGGCCTTGCATGATTGGACACACAAGGAATTTGTCTTTGGTGCATAAGTTCTCATAAGAGACTTATGCATCATAACAAGAGAATTCTCATAAGAGAATTACACAGTATGAATTTAGCAGCAAACCTTAGCGACAAGCAAAAGTATAACATTCCTACACGGTGCCTTGCCACTCCTCTCTCCTCTCTTGAGAACCATTAATCCCATTAATTGTATATAAAAATCCCTTGTAGCAATTCTTCAAATGAGTAAACACAGAGAGATAAAAGTGTATTTGTGCTTGTACAGCAAATTGGATTCGGTTTCCTTGCTGAACAATCCTGTTTCGTTTCAGCAAATTTTATTACCACTTTTCCTGGAACAGATCACTTGATTCAAAGCAGAAGGATGAGTGAAGCGAGATGCGGACAATGCTCCCAAACTCCGTAGCCCTAACCAGCAATTATGCTTGTCGGGAGGCGGTTTCTTTAAGCAATTCCACAAATGGCTTGTGACAGGTTAAAAAAACAAAGCAAAACTCAGTTCATCCCGAACATGTGTTTGAAAATGGAGACGTAGCTCCGGCTCAGATCCAGGAAAGCAAAAAGCATCCCCTGCGCAACGGGACTTACAATCCTAGGTATGGGAAGCTTAGAACTACGTCACTTCAAACACGACCTCAGCAGAGCCCTTAAAGACATCTGCTGCAACGTCCTTCCTCTCAACAACCACTTCAGCTTCAACCACAACAACACAAGAGCACACAACAGATACAAACTTAAAGTGAACCACTCCAAACTCGACTGCAGGAAACCTGAGTTTAGTAACCGAGTAGTTGATGCCTGGAACTCACTACCGGACTCTGTACTATTGTCAACTAACCCCCAAAACTTCACCCTTAGACTGACCACTGTTGACCTCTCCCGATTCCTAAGAGGTCAGCAAGGGGCGTGCCTAAGTGCACCAGCGTGCCTTCCGTCCCCTGTCCTAATGTTTCTCTCTTATTAGCATCATGTATATAAACACTGTACATCACCAATTCGTACTTGACAAAACAAATAAATGAAATAAAAAAAAATAAAAATAGAACAGAACAGAATAACTTTATTGTCACTTTGAATGTACACTAAGCGGCATACGTTAAAATGACATTATGTTGAAAACCGCTCTCAAAGGGTCCCCACTTCTAATATAAACATGACAGGATAAACAAACAAACAATATTATGCATGTGCCCACATATATTATATGACATGCAGAGAAACAAAGCACTTCTAGTTCGGATGCATACGTGCACATGGCAAGAGGAACAAAACTGGCAAACTTACCAGATGGATGGCACAGGGCAGTGATGGCAAACCTTTTCCTCCTTGGGTGCTGAAAGAGCATGGCCATGCGCTATAGCGCACACACAAGTGCTCACACCCATAATCCAAGGCCTGCGGAGGGCGAAAACAGCTTCCCCCACCCCCGGAGGCCCTCTGGAGGCTGGAAACAGCCCGTTTCTCAACTGCTGGTGGGCCCAGTAGCCTCGTGCTTTGCCCTCCCCAGGTTCCAAAGGCTGGAAATTGGTTGGTCGCACGTCCGAGCAACCAACGGTAGCTGGAGCTACGCACGCAGCTCCATTTTCACTATGCAGACAGTGTCCACCTCATGGAGGGTGGAGCCCACGACTGAGTTCAGCCAAGGAGCTGCTGATCCAGTTCTGCAGAGGAATCGTTGATTCTGTCATCTGCTCCTCTATCACTGTCTGGTTTGGTGCTGCAACCCAACAGGACCGACACAGACTTCAGAGGAGAATCAGAACTGCAGAAAAAACAATGGCTGCCAACCTGCCTTCTTCCATGGAGGACCTGTAGACTGCACAAGCCAAAAAGAGGGCGGGGGAAATATTGACGGACCCCTCGCATCCTGGACACAAACTATTTCAATTCTGACCCTCAAAACATCACTACAGAGCCCTGCACACCAAGACAACTAGGCACAAGGACAGTTTTTCCCCGAACGCCCTCACTCTGCTAAACAAATTATTCCCTCAACACTGTCAGACTTTTTACTAAGTCTGCACTACTATTTCTACTAGTTTTTCTCATCATTTCTATCATCCTTTTCCTCCCACTTAGGACTGTATGGCTGTAACGTGTTGCTTGTATCCTAAGATTTTTATTAATATTGATTGTTTCTTCATTGCTTATTTGACCCCTATGACAATCGTTAAGTGTTGTACCACATGATTCTTGACAAATGTATATTTTCTTTTATGTACACTGAGAGCATCTGCACCAAAGACCAATTCCTTGTGTGTCCAATCATGCTTGGCCAATAAAGAATTCTATTCTATTCATTCTGTTCTGTTCTATTCTTAAAGGATTCCTTAGAGGTTGGTAACTTTGAGTCACCAGATACTTCAGGATACTTTTCCGCTCTCACTCGATGTTATTTCCGGCAAGAACCTTCCCCCTTTCACCTTGGAGGACTGTGGCCCGAAAGAACTAAGCCGCATAATTGTTGTTAGGGGTCTGGAATGGGATTTCCCACCCTGCCGCCCTCACTCCTGGGGCGGCTTTATTTTTGCGGCCGGAGAGTCTCTTTTGTACATGAAGTGAAACATGCAGGAAGAGTTCATAGAAAGCCTAACATTCCTATTTGCTGTGTAAATGGCCCACGCTGAGCAAACAGCCACCCAGGGCGCCTCCAGGGGAAGGTCTCAATCGCCCGCCTTCACTCCAGGCCCGGAGTTTTCAACCTATTCTTTGGACGTTTATTTTATTTTATTTTTTAATTATTTTATTTTATATTTTATTTTATTTATTTTATTATTCTATTAATTTTATTTATTTATTTATTTATTTATTTATTTATTTATTTATTTAGTTAGTTAGTTAGTTAGTTAGTCCAATACACAATGAGGGTTTTAGTGGGTATATATCAATATACATATAGTAAAATACATGATGAAGGTTATAGAGGAGATACTCACAGAAAAATATATCTAAGAAAGAACAGAAATAGGAATAAAGTATATCAATGAAAGAATAGAAGAAATATAGGAAAGAAGAATGGTATAGGAGATATAGGAGAGCAATAAGACAGGGGACAAAGTCATATTTTTTACGGTCAAGTTTGGAGCGGTTTATATTAAGTTTGAATCTGTTGCGTTCTCTTGTGTTATTGTGGTTGAAACTGAAGTAGTCACTGACAGGCAGGACGCTGCAGCACAGGATCTTGTGGGCAATGCTTAGATCATGTTTAAGGCATCTTAGTTCTAAGCTTTCTGGCCCAGGATTGAAAGTCCAGTCTCGTAGGGTCTTCTGTTTCGAGAATATTGGCCAGGGCAACTGGCTGTCTTTCACTCTTGCTTAAAAACCCCTTCTGCCCCCTCCCCTCCTCAAACGGACCTACCAAGCAGTCTTCAAAAGGGTGGCCCCCAGCCTGGCCCTGTTCACTTAGAGCTTAAAGGCTGATAGATTAAAGGAAGAATAGAGGGGGAACCGAATCAAAGCCACTAAACGGCAGATAAAAGGCCGTGGCTGGCAACCGATCTGTTCGACTTCCAAGTCTTTTGCTTTTTTTGAATAAAGGTCAATCTGGCATTTGGAACCAAATGTTAATGTTCTTATGGGGTTTTAAGCCGCTTTAACAGCTGAGTAAGTGACCGTAAGCTGCCGGGCTACGCCTCGTCTTGTAAGGTTTGCTGGGATGAAGGACTTGGCTCGGCCTCCTACAGCATAAAAAATAAAAAACAGCCAGTGGCCCCAAAGGGAAATCAGTTACCAACTGTGTAAAGAACACTGCAGGGCAAATCTTTTCTCCCTTCGTCTTCTTTGAACATGGAACGGGTCCAAAGACGGGCTACAAAAATGGTGGAAGGTCTGAAGCATGAAACAAACGTATCGGGGAAGACTTCATGGACTCCATCTGTAGAGTCTGGAGGACAGAAGGGAAAGGGGGGACACGATCGAAACATTTAAATATGTTAAAGGGTTAAATAAGATCCAGGAGGGAAGTGTTTTTAATAGGAAAGTGAATGCAAGAACAAGGAGGCACAATATGAGGTCAATTAGATCAGAAGCAAAGTGAGAAAATATTATTTCACTGAAAGAGTAGTAGATCCTTGGAACAAACTTCCAGCAGACGTGGTTGGTCAATCCTCAGTCACTGAATTTAAACCTGCCTGGGATAAACATAGATCCATCCTAAGATAAAATGCAGGAAATAGTATAAGGGCAGACTAGATGGACCATGAAGTCTTTTTCTGCCGTCAATCTTCTATGTTTCTATGTTTCTTTTTTGTTATTTCCATCTGTCATGATCTATCTATCTATCTATCTATCTATCTATCTATCTATCTATCTATCTATCTATCTATCTATCTATCTATCTATCTATCTTCTATCTCCATTTTCTCTGGTGGAAGGGCGTTCCATGCCGTCCTGCCAGGAGCCCAGCCCTGCTCGTGCGCATGTCGTCACATGAGATTTCACTGGTTGCACATGCACAGAAGCTGAATCTCGTGCCAACCAGTGCGCCTATGCCTGCAATGGCCTCAGAGGGCGCAACGGTAGCACCGAAGACGAACAGCCCTTGGCTGCATATTTCCAGCGTCTTTCTCCCAAATTGGAACTGAACCAGATAGATATTTCTTCCAACAGAAGGAAAAGGCTTTATATTATAAAACAATCAAAATTAACAATTCACCCCCCCCCACTCTACTTTTTTTTTTAAAAAATTCACGGTGTCAGTCCTTGGGATATCAATTCAAAAAGTCAAGCAACAGCAATCCGGCAGAAGTAATCCGCATCTGGCATTTGCCAACAGTAACTTGATCTTTTCTCTGGAGCCCTTGCTAAGTCAAGCAGATTTTCCTCCAAATTAATTTTTTTTCCAAAGGTGAATTTAGTGCTAATGAAACCGAAAGACCCCTCACATTAAGCAGATACTGGAGAAGGGAGGGGGCGCAGAAGTCTCCTTCAATTTGGAGAGCCACCTATGCTTTTTTCTTGAGCTGGAAAGATAAGCAGAGAAAAAAAGGATTTTCCATTGTGGAGTTGATGGAGCTGGCACAGCCAAAGATAAAGTACTGGAAGAAACAAGAAAGAACAACAACCTCTATGTTTCTGCCTGTGTTTTACCGCCTTACAATTGAGTAGCACGATTTCTAGATTGTTACAAGCAACGGGAAGGCAGGAGGCAAAATCCCATCAATCCAAATTTGTACTTTGGTTCTCCACAACTGTCTGGCCTTAAGCAGCTATTTCTGACCTTAAAGATCTTAAACTTTTTCTATTGCCTGCTCACTGAAGGGATGCAAAAATTTTTACAACCACACTGTGGGCTTATTTGGTGGGAGTGGCTTGGTGATCATGTGACCCAGGGCTGCTTAAAAGTCATGTGACTGGCTTAAAGGTGGCCAACTTGAGGTCACTCACATCATGGGTTAGGGTCTCTGGCCTCTCTTTGCCTCCAAGAGATACAATTTCCCTTACTATTACTGAACATCCAAAATATACTATTTAATTCTATGTATACAGGGTTCCCTCGATTTTCGGGTGGGGGGGATGCGTTCCGAGATCGCTCACGAAAGTTGAATTTCCGCGAAGTAGAGATGCGGAAGTAAATACACTATTTTTGGCTATGAACAGTATCCCAAGCCTTCCCTTAACACTTTAAACCCCTTAATTGCCATTTCCCATTCCCCTAGCAACCATTTAGATTATTACTCACCATGTTTATTTATTAAAGTTTATTAAAAAAAATATTTATTCAAGACGGACGAAAGTTTGGAGATGACATATGACGTCATCAGGCGGGAAAAACCGTGATATAGGGGGGGGAAACCGCAAAATATTTTTTGTTTTCACTTTTGATTGGCTCATTCCTGCCTTTTGGGGCTTGGGGGACTGGTCAGTGTGCCACTCAGAGCTTTGGTGTTTTGTTTCTGGGTCGTATTCAAAAATCCAGGTTTCATCACCAGTGATGACGTTGTCCAAATAATCAGGTTCAATTTCTATACGTTGCAAAGCTCGTCGATTCCATTTTTTTCATGACACGGTCAGTGCGCAGAGGTTTACAATATTATTATTATTATTATTATTATTATTATTATTATTATTATTATTTATTAGATTTGTATGCCGCCCCTCTCCGCAGACTCGAGGCGGCTCACAGCAGTGGCTATGACTGACGTCCTGCCGCTTCCACAGCTTGGGGAGCACTGAGACTGGTTTCGCGGCAAAGCTTGGCATCCCCCACACCTACTCCAAGTGCTTCGGTCCCTCTCCGACCTATAGGAACAGCACGGGAAATTCAATTGCAGTACTTTTGGAACGCACCATGTACATGTGTTAATGTGTTCTGGTTTTTAATATTGGATTTGTAGATTGTACTGTTTGTTGGAAGCCACTCCGAGTCCTTGGAGAGGGGCAGCATACAAATCTAATAAATAATAATAATAATAATAATAATAATAATAATAATAATAATAATGTCAGTTGCCAACCACCCAGATTTTGATCAGGTGCCGTGGGGATGCTGCTGTGGTCGTAGGTGTGAACAATGGTCCTAAGCCACCTTTCCCAATGCCATTATAACTTGCCACTAAACATTTGTTTGTAAGTTGAGGACTACCTGTATAATATTCAAAGGACCAAAAGCAAGAAATTATGGACTTACGCAATAAACGTTTCAATTAAAAACCACAAGAGCCACCCCAACCACCCAATGGGCTCCCTTCAGCTTTCTATCCCGACTCCAATATTGTTGATTAAGCAGGTAATAAAGCTTTTCGATTTAAAATCTTACGAGTCATAAAAAGAAGAGAGATGGGTGGAGCTGGAAAAAAAAGGTTTGCAAGAGTAGCCAGTTCTAATTTATATTTAAAATGTGAAGAGAGGCGGGGGTGGGGGTGGGGGAAAGAGATTTTAATAAATCCTTGTCTAATAGGGTTGGGCAAGAGGTTTTAAATCCCGCCATTTACCCAATTAAACTAATTGAAAGAACGTCAGGAAGCCCACCCACCCCTACATCTGTAGGCCCATATTCCCCCCCCCCCTTGTCTTTGACTTCAGAGTCAGGGAAACGGATCCCCCGTCTGCATTGATCCCTGAATAGCTGTGCCTGTCAGGAAGCCATCTCAGCCATTATCATTTTAATTTTACTGCCTTTCTTGCTCCCTAATCTAATTTGCAACGATGCTTGAGCATTTCGCAAGGCCGCAGCACTTTCTTCAGAATCTCAACAAGAGCATTAAATCCCCAATTTACATTAATGAAGTGTACATTTAATTAGGGGAGAGGGTAAACGGGGGTGGGAGAGGAGGGGGGGAGAAAGCCTCCTGGGATGTTTTTTGGGTGAGACGATGCTCCCTGCCTCCAGCTCCCTTTCCCCCCCCCTTCCTTATGCCATCCCCTCTTGGCAAACCCCAGCCAGCCACATTACCCATCTCCAAAAAGTAGCCAAAAATGAAAATGAAAATTAATTTATCCCTTTGAGGAGCACCTCTTCAGAAGGGAATGAAAAGGGTTTGGGGGCAGCGGTGAAATCTACTTACCTTCTGTACTGGTTTGTGTCGCATGCGCTTTCCAATGCTCTGCACATGTGCAGAAGGCTTGGTGTATGCACAGAGGGTTAAAAAAGAAAATGGCGGCATCCGGGCGGGTGGGCAGAGCTTTCCATTGCTGCCTCTACCTAAACTGCCGCTACCGAGACGCCCGAACCAGGCCGAACGGGTAGCATTGCACCCAGTGAAAGGCTGCTTGCCTTCGGTGCTACTCAGGGTGGGCAGCAGGCAGGACGGGGTGGCACGCAGTTCCACCGGCGGAAGTGAAGCTGTGTGCCCAGCTCCAGCTGATGATACTCCCCTCCCCTTCCCCTCCTCGGAAAGCGGCAGGGTGACCAGCACCGGCAGGCCTTGCAGGGGGACCATTTCCTCTCCCCTCTTTTCTCAACAGCTGATTGGCACCCGTTCGCCTGAGGCAGGGGGGGCAACCCAGGAAGGAGAGCGCGGGAAACGCAAAGCAAATTGTTACCCCAGCGAGCGACACTGGTGAGGTTGTAAGTAGAGGACTTAACAGTTCACTTGAACGATGAGGATTGTTCAAGCCACCTGGTCACATGGCTGGCAAGCCACTCCTACCCAGTCATATGACCATCAAGCCACACCCACAAAATAAGCCATACCCACAGTGTGGCAGTAAAAATTTTGACTGCCCATTACTGGCGCTACCGGTGCACCCTCCGAAGATGTCGTGGGGCATGTGCGTGTCCGGTGCAGGTTTGCGCATCTATCGGCATGAGATTTGGATTCTGCGCATGTGCAGCAAGCGAAATATCACATGAGGATGTGTGTATGAGGGAGATTTCGGCAATTTTCGCCAATATTTTTGCTTCCACATATGCGCGGAAGCAAATAATCGGCAAAATTTGCTGAAATCTCACTCGCGCAAGTGTCCTCAAACAAGATTTCACTTGCTGCACATGCGTGGAGGCCCAATCTCATGTGGGGCATGCATGTGCGTGTCAGGATGCGCAGCTGCATGCGCATCCTGGAATTTTCTACCGGGACTGCGCATTGGACCCTGTAACCAGCAGTGATCCATCACTGATTTCACCCCTGTTTGGGGGCTAAAGGAATTTTTAAAAACATGCCCTTCACCCTGCTTTTAAATAGAAGGCGCTGGTTATTTTAAGGCAGTTGGTTTTCAGTGAAACAGTAGGAAATTTTATTTAACTTCTTATGGTTATATTTTCCTTACCAAACTGTGGGAGAGGCATTGTAGGATTTTTATTCTTCAAGCACTAAAATAACCTGGGCAGTTTGAAGTTCTGGGCACATAGTTGTGGGAGGGGAGAAAGCCATAATTTGTGGCTCTTCCTTAGAGAGCAAAATGATTTGAATCAGACCTCGTTCCTTTCCTCAACATGTCTGTATTTCTCGGTTCCTACCACTCCAAATGAACTTTGAAATCCTGCTTAAAATAACACTTAGAGGCTCCATGCTTTGGTTTAAACAAAAACAAAGGGAAAAAAAGATTAAATAGCTAATTTGTGATCGTTTTCTGGATTTGTGCACAAGGTTTATTTAACTCTTGAAAAATGTTCATTGTGCACACCAAATGCTAACACACATATCAGAAGTTTATTTCATGATTTGTGTTTATGGAATGATATGGCTTTAGGTTCACTTACATTCTGGACCTCAAGTGGCAATACATGTTTCTGATTCTTTCTTTCTTTCTTTCTTTCTTTCTTTCTTTCTTTCTTTCTTTTTTCCTTCCTACCTTCCTCCTTTCTTTCCCCCCTCTCTCCCTCCCTCCCTCCTTTCTTTCTTTCTTTCTTTCTTTCTTTCTTTCTTTCTTTCAACAAAGATTACAAATTCGAACAAACCAATTGAAAAAACTAAAATGTGAAAGGCCCCGTGGTGAACCTCTTAAATATGGGATGAAGCCCAGAGAAGTTAAGTTGAAATTTAAAAGTGTGAAAGTCAATGGCCAAGACGACAGAATCTGGTGAGATACTTCACACTTTGACAACTCTGCTTCAAAAATTAATTTTTTTTAACAATCAAGTTTAGAGCGGCTCACATTAATTTTAAAGCAGTTGTTCACATGTTAAATTACGATTAAAACAAAAAAATCATTTACAGGTAAAGCTTCACTATGTCCAATTTTGTGTGTAATACCTATATCTAACTGCGAGCATCTCAATTGTAAATTACTCGCGCCAACCATTTCAAGCCTAGCAGCATAAGGTATTTTATTATGGATAGAAGAATGTTTTCTTGTAAAATACTTCTGAACTCATTTGATTGTATTAATGTCTGATATGTGGCAAGGATTCCAAACAGTCGAACAATATTTTACGATTTGCCTAACATACAGGATGGGTTTGTAAGTTCTAGTGAACAATATAGTATTCTCTTTTGCTCCACCTACCAACTCCTGTGGGTTAGGTTCAATAGTGGGTTCTAGCAACATACATTTTGACCTCCATTGTGGTCCCTTCTTTCCTTCCTTCTTTCCCTTCCTTCCTTCCAATTCTTATCTTCCTTCCCTCCCTTCCCCCTCCCCCTTCCATCCCTCCATCCATCCATCCATCCCTCCCTTATTTTCCTTCCTTCCTTCCAAAACTCACAATAAAAGAATATTGATCAAAGCAGACATAAAACCCGACACCAGAGACGAAGAGCTGACGGCTGTAGAAAATCTAGAAATATCAGCAAAAGTACAAAGACATTAAATGTTCTGTATGAGGAAATGATCGAGCATAATTTAATTTAAAAAAAAAAAATTAAGTGAAGCATAATTTAATTTAAGTGAACAAATTCTGGACGGGCTCAAATTAAACAACAAAAAGAAAAGAAGTTCCACATTTGAGGTGGATTTCCTCAGAGGGAGACACAGCCTGCAAGTAAAGAAGACTTTCCTGAGAGTGGGTGGCTCCTGGATCGGGCCGGTTCTTAGAACCGGGAGCGCCAGCAGTGGGAGGCTCCGCCCACCTGCCCAGGATGCTTCTGTGCATGAGCACCACTAGCAAAGGTTTTTAGACCCCACGACCGGAACGATTCGTCAGTGTGGAACAGCTTGTTCCTTGAAGTTGTGGATACTCTGTGACTGGAGGTTTTCAAGAGAAGATGGGACCCCCATTTCTCCAGGGGGGTTGGACTAGAAGAACCCCCGAAGTTCCTCCCAGCTCTGTGATTCTATGAATCCTTTCACTTTCCATTTTAGACTTAACCAAGCCCCCCAGAAAGCAGATGCACACCACTGGATTAGCTAGTAAAGGATGCACAAGAAGTGTTTGCAGTTAAAGTCTTTTCATAAAGAAAGTAAAGACTTATCAGCTGGCTAGAGTCCCAGAAAGAGATAATCACGACAATAATTACCAAGCTGAAGCAAGATTCAGAAGCGGAGTCATTCAAACGTTGGCTGGAAGCCCAGAGCTCCTCAGAACATCAAGAGTGTCCTTCTTTAAATCCCAAACCAAAAAACCCAAGAGCTATAAACTAGATGCTAGAATGAACCACGTTGTTCACTGCCCTGGAGTGATGCATGACTTCATCTTAAATACCGTGAGGGCATGGCCCAGTAGTCAGCACCGCTACTCATAAGTAAACCTTCTCCTGAGTAACCACTCATGCCTGCTAGAGGCCCTGCAAACCCTAGCATCCAGGAGAGGCTCCTCCTCTTCTCCTGAGTCACTCATCTCAGGAGGTGCAGAAGGGCCTGGTTGCTCTTCAGACTCTCACACCACATCCTCTTTGCTGTCAGTCTTGGGTGCCAGGAACACAGGATGCTACTGCCCGGACGGGGGGGACAACGCAGTGGGGTAGTAAAAATGGAGCTCCACCCCAGAGCACCCAATTTGCACTGAAAGACGCTGAAAGAAAATGCAGGGCGTCCCGCATAAGCCACACCCACAGTGTCGTAGTAGAAATTTTGGTAGCCCTTCACTGCCTGTACCACACCTCCACTGTCTCTACTCCTCTGGGTCCATAACTAATTGCACAGGATGTGAGCGGGCCACAACAGACAACTTCACATCCAAGTTTATAGCCTGCAATTTTAATGTCTTAACAAAACAGTTATTTGCCTTATGGCTGTTTGTGAGCGAAGGACTGAAGAGGTTCTATATTGCAGAGATGCACATTTCATGCTGATATCATCACCTGCATTACCTACAACACCACCTGTTCTAGGGGAACAAGGCCTGACCAGTGAAGAACTGCAAATTTATTTTACTACCACACAGTAGGTGTGGCTTATTTTCTGAGTGTGGCTTGCCAGCCATGTGACCAGGTGGGAGTGGCTTGACGATCATGTGACTGGGGTGGCTTAAAGGTCATGTGACTGGCTTAAAGGTGGCCAACTTGACCTCACTCACGTCAAGGGTTAGGGTCAGAGTGCCTGGCCTCTCCTCCCCTCCAAGTGATACAATTTCCCCATCTATTTACTATTACTGAACATCCAAAATGTACTATTTAACCCTATGTCTATATGCCATATGTGTACATACATATTACACACAGGCACACAGAAATATACACATATGCACGCACAGCTCTTCTACAATTATACACATTCAACATCATTTACTGTGATAGGAAAAACAGACCCAGAGCCCAGAAGGGGAAAAAAAGATTAAAAATATCAAAAATTTTCAACCGGTTCTGTGTACCTGACCAAACGTTTTCTCCCAGTCCACCATACCTGACCATCCCCATAGAAGCCCATCACTGGGTGTCTTCCAATGAGGTCAAATGTCAACATGGCACTGATATGTCTCTCAATCTCAGGGTTTCAGCCACCACCCTGACCCAGTAGAATCCCTGCCTGCCTAAATATGTATGTCCCTGAGCAAACCTATTAAAAACTCATTTTATGGGGAAAAGAAACATTTGTGGTTTTATGTCCCTTTATTTGATTCATTGCTGACACCTAAGCATGCTTAAAAATACCAATACAACCCCGAGATTCATTTCCCCCCTCATTTAGTCTCCGGTGCCCTACCCTTCCCACTGGATTAGATAGAACCCCTTGCTGCGTTTTATTATTATTATTATTGTATTATTTTTGCCCCACAGATTGTGCTCCTGATCACCATGCCCGCCTGAAAGACTCAGGTGTATGAATGAGGGTTTTTTTTTGCCAGAGTTGTCCCCTAGCGATTGCTTTCTGGGCAAAATATTCATAAGGCTTATTGAACCTGCACCGGAGGGAACTGAACGCTTGGGCAGCCCCAGGCTAAGTGACAATTTCTCCCCTCAATGAGCTAAAAGAGGGCAGGTTACTCTTAATTATTTACGACTCAACCTGTGGCACCCCCCCCCCCCCAATTATTCTGGGTGCGCTGCTATTTCCACCAGCCTTTTTGCAGTCACATTGGATGGGGAACTTGTAAGGGCGGCATTTTATTTTATTTTTTATTTGGAATGCATAAGATACGAAACCGAGCTATTAAAATCCCAACGATTAAAATCATTCTTGCACTACTAGGCGGAAAGAGAAGGAAACAGAGGCAAAGCGGATAAAGAGGAAAATAAATGAAAAAATATCCATCACAATGCTGCTGCTGCTGCTGCTGAAAGGGGCTGGCAGGCCCAGTGATTAATACATCGCAAGCCCCCTTCTGGTTCCTAAATACATATATTTCTTCTCCATGGGATTCCAAAGGCTCCGCTTCGTGCTTATTGATTATGCTTATGCTAATGAGAACAGTTTGGGAAAAGGACCAATCATACCACCTGCCCATTTTCTTACCTAAGGGAGCCGTGTATAGATTTTACTTCATAGCATTACGGCTCCAAAGTTTAACAGGATAACAAAGTGGGAAGGGGCCTGGGAGGTCTTCTAGTCCAACCCTCTGCTCAAGCAGGAGAGCTGTGCTATTGCCGATCAATGGTTGTCCAATCAATTTCCAGTGTTGGAGGATTCACAACTTCTGGCGGCAAGTTGTTCCCCTGATCAATTGTTCTGTCAGGAAATTTCTCCTTGTTCTCTCCTTGATTAGTTTCCATCCATTTCTTCTTAATTAATAATAATAATAATAATAATAATAATAATAATAATAATAATAACAAAAATAATTTATTAGATTTTTTTTATGCCGCCCCTCTCCAAAGACTCGGGGCGGCTCACAACACAATACACAATGTACAAATCCAATATTATAAAAACAGATTAAAACCCTTATCATAAAAAATTTAAAAGCTTTAATATATTTAACCCCAAACCCCCCCCCCCCAAGCTATAATATACTAATAGCTGTATACCTGTGCTTCGCTACAAAACTATGTGATTGGGCTTGATAAATTGATAGTTAAAGCCTGGAAATGAATGAGTAGTTACAATGAGCTTGATACATTGACACATAAAGCTTGAAAATTTATGTAGAATGTGTAACTCCTTAGCATCAGAGCGTGTTAATATAAGACAACTGGCAGTTGGAAGGGAGTTCTTTTCAGGTGGGGAGGGGAAGTAGAATGTCTGAACTCCCAGCTCGCAGGCTGGATGAGTCACTCGCTGGCCATGCCCACACCCAGTGTAGTGAAGGAGTAGCATTAGAGTGTGTTAATATAAGGCAACTAGCATTTGGAACAGAGTTCTTTTCAGGTGGGGAGGGAGAACAGAACATCTAACTCCTTAGCATCAGAGTGTTAATTAATATAATACTGTATAAGAAATACTAATGACCTGGTGGTCATTTCAAAAAAGATTTTCTTAGTGAACACGTAGAAGCCAAGAGAAACATGCTGCTTCAGATTTTAACTGCATTTTACTGCATTCATATCCTGCAATTGAGTGTAAATGATTGAACATGTGGAAAACATGAATTTACCTGTGTGCAAAATTCATTTGAGTAATGTTGAGTTACAGCAAGATAAGCTTATAAAGCTCTCATAAAGATCTTTGCATGTCACCTACATTTTGCAAATTAATGAAGATAAGTAGCAATAGCTCTTAGATCGAAATGCTACACGTTGTGTTTTACAGCATTCTCTGGGACGTTTACAGAGTCAATGTTTTGGCTCCCAACAATCTGGGTCCTCATTTTATCAACCTCAGAAGGATGGAAAGCTGAGTTCAACCTTAAGCCCCATCAGGATCAAACTCCAGGCTGTGGTCAGAGTTTGCTTGCAATACTGCCTCCTAACCACTCCGTCACCACACCTACTTAACCAGCCTTTGTTTAAATCGGATTGACAGGCATAATTTTCTTATAAATTTGGGATTTGAATGACATGTCATCTTCAAGTGTTGTCTGTCTTTTCTCCACTTGTTATATCTTTACTGTGTCAATGAATGCCGAGTCTGACAGCTGTCAAAAGGAAGGATGTACAAGATTTTTCCCAACGGCAGTCTTAAATACCTTCTATTCTTCCCTCACTGGAATCCATTCTACTTCTAAAGTATAATCACATGAATGCTGGCTTGGTTTTGGGTGGGGTTTTTTTAACTGTTTTTGCTTCTTCACATGCGCAAAAGCTAATTTTTGGGCACGGTGCATGCGCCACCATCTTGTTTTTGGCTTTTTTTTGCTGGTTTTCGGCACTGTGTATGCGTGCACACAAAGTACATGTGCAGCCATATGGTGTGGAAGGAAGCAAACCCGCGGCAAGATACGTAACCCTAATTCTAACTCTAACCCGGGGTGGGCAGCAGGCAGGACGGGGTGGAACGCAGTTCCAGCGGCAAAAATGAAGCTTTGTGTGCAGCTCCAGCTGATTGGCGGCTGTCACTTCCTGGATTACTGGTCTCGGCTCGGCTCTCCTTTTTCCCCTGCTGCTGCTGCTGCTGCATCTGGGCTCCTTGCTTTTTTCCTCTTTCCTCCTTCCTGGCCTCAGACGAACTTCCCTCTCTCCTGCCCGGCTCCCCTCCAGCCTCACGCGGCCACCTCCCGCCTGGGGTGCAAGCAGAAGGCCTGGGTGGAAGCGGCGCTGGCAGCATTTATGCTTCTGGCAGTCCCCGTTTGCCTGGCTACCCAGCCTGAGGCGGGTGGGGGGGCGACCCAGGAAGGGGAGCGTGGGAAACATGAAGCAAATTGTCACCCCAGCGAGCGACACTGGTAAGGTTGTAAGTCGAGGACTTAACAGTTCACTTGAACGATGATGATCACATAATCACATGGCTGGCAAGCCGCTCCTACCCAGTCACATGACCATTAAGCCACACCCACAAAATAAGCCACACCCACAGTGTGGCAGTAAAAATGTTGGCTGCCCATTACTGCTCTAACCCTAACCCTAATCCAAATCTAACCCTGTTTATAATAAAGAAGACGGTTAGTATTAATTGTGGCCTGGACTATCTCGAGAGGTTTAGAGGGCCTTGAGCTTAACTTTGATGTTTCCTGACTTGCTGGGTGCAGTCACCAAACTTTCTTTGCCATAGTGTGGGGCTGGTTTGCCATTGGTTGTTTCCCTTATATTGTTTTGATTTCCATGTACAATGAATCTGCAGCAGTGCTGGTGCTTCCTCCTGGCCTCCCATGCAGTTAACATATTCATTTCTTTGTACGGCTCCTTTGTTTGCCAATGAACAGAGCTGGCAAACAGTTTGCAGAATGTTAAGAGCCACGCAGGCCTCTTGACCAGAATTGATAATGGGGGATAGAGAAGTTAATAGCCTGCCTACAACTTTGGGGAAAAGTTAATGTTACCGTATAAATACAGTAACACATAGGGAGCAAGAGTTTTATTCCACAGCTAGTTATGTGGAAGCCTTGATATAATTCTTTACCATCTTCTTCTTGTGCCATATCCACCATCTTATTCATTTACTTTATTTGTCAAAACTTGTACAAGAATCGGGCTTCAGGCCTGGCTACAGCATGGAAACTGCTTTGGTCACACTGATGGATGATCTCTGGCGAGCACGAGATAGGGGGGTCATTCCTCTATCTTTGTGCTACTTGACCTCTCAGCTGCTTTTGATACTGTTGACCATGGTATCCTTCTGCAATGACTAAGGGAGCTGGGAGTGGGAGGCACCATGGTACGGTGGTTCTCCTCCTATCTGGCTGGCTGGTGGCAGTCGGTGTTGGTAGGAGAGGTTGACCCCCAGGCCTCTCTTTTGTGGGGTGCCTCAAACAAACAAACAAACAGACATAAGTAAAGTAGGTACAGGTGAAAAGAACAATAGGACAGTGAGACAGGGACAGTAGGCACAATGGTGCACTTATGTTTATGCACACCCCTTATAGACCTCTTAGGAAAGGGGTGAGGTTGACTGTAGACAGTCTAAGGCGGTGGTGGGCCCGACCCTGAACGGTGGGGAACACGGTTCCGGTGGTGGCAATGTAGCGTGTAGCCTAGCTCCAGTGGCGCTGCTGGGCGTGCACGCACCCCTGGCGTTTCCCCGGATCTATGCCTGCCCTGCCCTGCCGCAATCCCTTCCTTCCCACGCTGCGAGCGCTGCCTTCCCCCGCCATGAGTCCCTCGCTCGCCTCTCTCGCTGGCTCCCCACCATCACCCGCACTCACGCCGGCTCTCCCCCCTGCCCATCCCTGCTGCCGTTCACCGCGAGAGCGATAGACGGGTAAGGCGAATGGCAGCAAGAAGGTGATGTGTGTGGGGGCAAATGGTGGTGGGCAGCGGCGACACCGGCGAGTGGGCACTTACCTGTTTGCCATGGGCATGCGCAGAAGCAAAAAGGACCCGGAAATTAGACACATGCGCATGAGCGTGTACACTGGGGGGGGGGGGAGCGGAGGCATGCTCCTGGCCCGTTCCGGTAGGGCCGGGAATGGTAGCCTGCCCCTGGTCTAAGGTTAAAGTTTTTGGGGTTTGGGGAAGAAACTGAAATCTGACGTTGGGGATCATGTTGGGGATCCAATTTTTATCAACAGCCGCAAGTAAAGGAGCTGTTGAGTTTTGTCCAAACCAGGCCCTGAGATTTTGAAGCCATGATATATTTTTTCTGCCTGGTTCTGTTTGCCTTCAATCTTTCCCTGGAGCATTAAGTAAAGAATGCAGTATTTTTTTCCCAGGTGTCGCATCACATGTCTGAACTATTCTAACTTTCGGTTTTGAATGGCTTTGATGACTTCCCTTGGCTTTCCCAGGCATAATTCAAGGTTGACTCAGTCTTCCATCCATCTGAGGTGGGTACAAATGGGGACCCGGATTGTGGGGGCCATAGGCTGACTCTGTTCAAAAAGTGTTGTTGTAAGCCGCCCTGAGTCTAAGGAGAAAAGCGGCATCAAAAATAAATCGAATAAAATAAATAAATAAATTCTGTACCGTAGCTTTTCTTTAAGTTTACATTTTCAGCACGCCAAGTTATCTTCCACCTCAGTTGGTGCCTTTGAGATTCGATCACAAATTTCGGAGGGAGTGTGGAAATGTTAAAAAAGGGAAAAACAAAAGAGAACCAGAAAGGAAGAGATTGAGTTGGCAGTTTGGGTGGCATTAAAGAAAAAAAAAAGGACAGAGGAGAAGACGGCATTCAGGCAGAGCGGTGGGTGAATAGAACTTTGGAAACATCGCCCTGAAGGAAGAGTCTCCAAATCCACAATAGGAAAGGGATAAATAAAAAGAGAGTTATAAATTCATCTATTTGCTCTCGCCTGACCCTTGCCTCCACGGCTCTTCACAGCAACTACCCTGGGAAAATGGACAATGCTCTCCCCTGTCACAATATTGAGAAAAATTGAAATGGCGAAGAAAGACCAGCAGATGCTTTATTGTCTCAGACGTTTCCACATAATTAGCCGGGAATAAAACTCCTCTGCACGCTTTCATTGCCTTGAATGAACTTGGATATTGCTACACAGTAGTGTTTTATGATTCATGCTCTGTTTTCCAGTGGCTTTTTTTGAAAACTGCCAGCTACTTTATCATTGCTGGCCAAGCCGGGGCCCACAACTTAAAATGCAGCAATGCAAAGTTAACTGTGTGTGACAGATGTCCATGAAATTGTTTAACACACCCACGCACACACTCACTTGGAGACAAAAAAGCTGGCTCCCTCGCTCCCCTTTTAGCTTTTGTACGAGGGCAAGTGTGTGTGTCTGTCACAGGTTCAATGTTGTTATTAAACATAAATTAAAGCTTGAACAGCAAGAAGAGAGGGGAAAAACACAACAACAGCCCATTCACTCTCTCTCGCTCTCTCTCTCATTTTGCCACTAGACAAAGATAGCGAAGGGAGATTTGGCTGTAACTAGGCTTACGACTTGCCAAAAGGAGAGAAATCGGACAGCAAAAAGGAAATAGAAATAATATTGCGGAGGCCAAAAAGGGTCACTTATGAGACTAGCATAGAAATGTGTTGTTTTTATTCAGTAATGGGACCCATCACTGTATCCAGTAGTGGGGGTAGTAAGTTTATACACTATTGAATACTTAATAGTTTTTGTTATTGTCCTTCCTTCTCTGGTACCTTAGTATGATCCTTAATTACTTTTAAAATAGGAAATAATTAAATAGCATGTTTTTACCCATAAATGCTTTAATCATTATCTAGAACTGAACTTTTATAGCAATTAAAGAAAATTGAGCTACTTGCCTAGTCTGTGATCATACTGAACCTTGTGGGTTCAGTACAAAACCATAAAATGTTACTGTGCCCCTCAACACATAATGCTGTCTATCATTTATCCTTTTTTGTGGCTATTCAAATAATGTGACTTAAATCAATTAAAAAAGAGTCCAAGCAACTATTTGAAAACTTATCTTGGTCGGGAAGCCTGAAGAAAGGAACATGACTGGATTTTGAACCAAAATAACTCAGACCCACCCCCAAAAATTTTTTTTAACTTAGAAATAGAGTTCCCCAGATGGCTGAGCTTTACTCGCAGATAATTATTCATAAATGAACAGTATCAATCTAGATATTTTTTAAATATTAACTCATTCTGACTCTAAGATAAGTCAGAATACTTAAGGTAGTGAATACACTATCAACTAGCCTTCTCTGTGGGGGCCCCAGCCCTCTGGAATCAGCTCCCCTCAGAGATTCCCACTGCCCCCACCCTCCTTGCCTTCAACAACAACAACAACAACAACAACAACAATAATAAACAATAGTAATAGTAATAATAATAGTAAAAATAATAGTAATACTACTACTACTAATAGTAGTAATAATAGTAATAATAATCATAGTAGTAGTAGTAATAATAATAGTAATAGTAATACTGTAATAATAATAATAATAATAATAATAATAATAATAATAATAATAATAATAATAATTTTAAAAAAATTAGATTTGTATGCCGCCCCTCTCTGAAGACCTATTTATGCCGCCAGGGCCATTGGATCGTAGCTCCCTGACCAACAAGTGTATTAGTATGTTTTGTTGAGGGAATGGTAATGAATATTTTAAAATCATATCAGAGTTGTTTAAGGTCTTTTTAACCATATTAATTGGATTTTTAGATGTATTTGTTTTATTTTTTCTGATAAGACAAATTCCTGGTGTGTCCAATCACACTTGGCCAATGAAATTCTATTCTATTCTATTTGTTGTGAGCCGCCCCGAGTCCTAGGAGAGAGGCGGCATACACATCCAATCGATCAATCCATCGATCAATCCATCGGCGAAAGGTCGAGGCGCGCACCTGCATCTCCTCAGAAGCACGGGGCCTCTGGCTGGAGCCCGTGGGTGGCCCGTCTCGACGTCCCCTTCCCAGCCCTTGGGCGATGACCCTGGCCAGGCCACTTTTATGCCCGTGACAGCTTCATGAAGCGCCAAACACGGAGCGCTACACGGCATGAAATCGGCCACAAAGCGGGGCCAGAGGCAGGATGTGGGGACAATATGGCTGATTAGATCTGGAAGCAGATGCCAGCGGGGGACATTGTCCCGGTGACTGGGGAGGCGTCGCCCCTGAGGTAAAGACGACAACGCGGGGCCCCTCGCGCGCCAGGAAGAAAAAAAAGGGGGGGGGCGCGCGGAATCAATCAAGCCTCGGAAAGAAAATGGAGGGCGGGAGAAAGGCTGAGGAGAAACTCGTTCTTTTTCTCCCGCCCTTTTTCTCTTTCACGCGGCTGAAGCCCGGACAGGGGGGCGGTTCAGCTTTTGGCAGCTCTCGGAAACCCGGGCGGACAATGGCTTTTTAACAGATGGGAAGGCGAGTAAAAAGGGGGCCGAGGGCGGCAGGGGGGAGAAGAAGGCCGTTTGTTTAGTCTGCAGGCGTCGGCAGGTGGCCTCGGCAGGACGACCCCTTGCCTTCCATGACACTCGCCGGCCTTTCTTTCTTTCTTTCTTTCTTTCTTTCTTTCTTTCTTTCTTTCTTCCTTCTTTCTTTTCCTTCCTTCTTTCTTTCTTTCTCTACCTCGCTCCCTCCCTCCTTTCTAATGCTCAACTTTTCTAATAGAGTTCCTCATGCTGTGGTGACCCCCAACCATAAGTCTAGCCCCAATTTTCCCAACAGAGCTTTAAGTTGATTGGCAGGAAGGTCCGAGCGACACCCCCACTGTAAACGTTTCATTGGTCAGATGGTAAAAATATGTCCCAAGGTGCCAGAATAGAAGCTTTAGTTCCAAACACCAAGGGGAATTTCTCTTTTCCCTTTCTGTCTTAGGTGACCCCTGTGAAATGGTCATTCGACCACCTAAGGGGTCCTGACCCCCAGGTTGAGAACCAATGGTATAGAAGAACCCAGCATTGAAAAATATTTATAGCGAGGCCGTCAAGGAGGCAAGTTCTCCACCCAAAGAGTCTGCATCCCATTCCCTTTAAAAACCAGATCTCATATTTTAGGTGTAGGTTAATACTTAGGTAGATTTTGATGTAGAGTGGTGTGAAGTCAAGTAAGTATGGTTTATTAAACAAACCAGGATTAAGCAGAACGCCATTTCACGCAAAGTGAAAATCCAGTCTACGGGCCATTGGAGTAATTTTGTTTTTAAATACATAGAAATCCTGACAACATTTGTTCTGGCCCATATCATCCTGTGAGTGAAAAGAAATGAAACTCAGCCATGGAAATAGAACTTGAAAAAAGGAGAAACTTCAAAAGAGAAAAAAACTGTTCAGATCTTGAACAAATTCCATGTTAAGAACCAGATTCAAAAACGGCGTTTTTCCATCTTGTCAGCTTTAAGATGTGTGGACTACAACTCCCAGAATTCCAGTCAGTACCTTAGTTTTTTAATAGAACCTGACTCTGCTCAATACATCGTCTTTTGCTACTAACCTGTATTTGTACTGTTCCTTCTCTTCTATCCTGCTGGACTAACTCAACTTGATTTTCAGTTTCCCTTAGATAAAATTGAGCCGATCTAGTGGTGTGTCTGGTGCAGGGGTAGGAGGCAAAGTTGGCTCTTCTGTGACTTGTGGACTTCAACTCCCAGAATTCCTGAGCCAATCATGCTAGCTCAGGAATTCTGGGAGTTGAAGTCCATAGGTCATAGAAGAGCCCACTTTGCCTACCTCTGGGATACTGGGATTTTTCTTAGTCACCACAAAAAATAAAAATAAAGCCTGGTTTATTCTTGAAGCAACACAAGCAAATGTAAGCTGCAGCTTTTTCCATATTACCTGGACCTCAGAGCGCCTTTCAAGTTGCTAGACCACTGTGATTCAGTGATAACGGAAACTAAAATGGGATTCAATTCATGTGGGATGCGTACGAATCCCACAAACTCTTGTTAATCCACATCTTTCCCCAGACCTGCACAGTCATTTTTGTTTGCCTGCTTTTGGTACAAACTGAGACTCTAGTTGAACAACTTTATTAAAAAAAAATACTGTAATAGAGTTTGGGTTGAGCTATGATATATCCGTGATACGTTAAGAAGTTTCCACTTCTAATTCAAATGAGTAGTTACAAAATTTCTATGAATCATACAATTTCTATGAGGTCAGTAAGGGGCGTGTTTAAGCGCACCAGCCTGCCTCCCGTCCCCTGTCCTATTTGTCTATATATCCTATCCTTCTTTATATATTTTTTATTCCTTTCCTATATCTTTTCTTCTATTCTCTCATTGATATTGTATTCCTATATTTTTCCATCATTGATACTTTCTACTATGAATATATCCTCTGTAACCTTTGTCAACTTTTGGACAATGAATGAACGAACAAACAAACAAACAAACAAACAAACAAATAAATATCTAGAGCTCCCATTTTAAATTACTCGCTAGATCCGGGGCATCAAATGCAAGGCCCGAGGGCCAGATCCAGCCCATGGGATACTTAGATTTGGCCTGTCCAGCCACTCTGGAAACCAAGAAGGGTCAAGCCACACCCCCACAATAAGCTCCACCCACAGTGGGGGTAGGAGAGAACGACCGAACCTTCCCTGGTCCCCACGCTCCCCAGGAGAAAGACGCTGAATGGAAGGCGGCCAACAGCCCCCAGGTCCTTTCAATGCCAGGCCGTGCTGTTTCCTCACTGGGGGATTGTGGTGATTAACAGTAGCCGTTCTCCCCCGGCCCCCCCTCCCCTCCTCCAGCCTTTTAATGTATTCATTGCCTAATTTTCATACATGCTGATTGAATAGTGATTTCTTCTCCAAAGGCTGCGCGAGCCACAACCGCCCCCCCCCCCCCGACTAAATGTAAAATCTTTATTCCAACCAATGTCTAAATCATTGTTTTCTGGCGGCGCCGATCATGTGGCACCCATTATTAATAGCTCTGGTCTCTCCGCCACTTGACACGGCGCTCTAGCTGTCACTCTGCTCTCTGGCTCGTATGATTCTTGTCCTGGTGAAGTGCCAGGCGCGGCCTTCTCCCATCCGTCACTGTCACCCACCCACCCAGTGATGAATAGCTTGGCCGTGGCGGTGGTGAGGCCGGGACTGGGATTCACATGCGCCTGGCTTTTACCAGCTCCGGCCCGCCAGCTGAGGCCTTTCCCAGCTGAGGGAGCCTGCAACGACCTGGAAAAGCTCGGGGCCTTCCACACCCACTCACCCACACGCCTTGGATTAGTTAAAAACTGCAACAAATCCTAATGTGATCATGTCACTAATTATGCATTTAATTCAGTTATAAGGAGCTAATGGCTCCCACAGTGACAGCTTTTACTGCTAAAAGGCAATTCATTCCCGAAACGGAGAAATCTAATTACACAAAATGGTTCGTCCTAATCCTTTCAAAGAATAATCTTATTTGTAGACATTAACATCCCAGATGCTGCTGCTGTTTGTCCATTATGACAGTGTTTGTCCTGAATAATGTATAAATAGCTCTTGCTGGACAGTTGCGTGTCACTAAATCAATACAATTTGCTGCCTTCTGTTACATTAAGTCAGTCTGGGCAAGCCAGGGAAAATTAACCTTTTGTTTCCCACTCAAAGGGCCCCTTGGAATTAAAAGGAATATATATATATGTAGATTGTTCTGAGTTCGGGTTTTGCCCTGTGTAATATTTTGCATGTCTATGCGACGTTTCGGTGAAATCACATTCACCATCATCAGGCTGAAGTTCCAAGCTTCGTGCTGTTGTAAAATGGATATATATATATATATATATAAATGGAGCTGGGAGAATGAGAGAATTTTTTCTCTCTGGCTTTGCAAAAAAACCACAATATGTGCAGGGCAAAAAGAAATTTCAGTGGGAATGTTGGTGGCGGAAAGTGACTTTATTAAAGAGCAAAGGGAAAAACGAAGCAAACGTGGTTTGGTTCTGTTTGGAGATGTCAAGAATCTTTCCAGCCTCTCTTCTTTCTTTCCTGGAAAATGTTGTTCCTCATTTGATAGTGCTTGGACTTAATACCCAGTCCGAGGCTTGTTGAAATGATGCACCAGATCCTGAGCAAATGAAAGAGGGCTGCTGACATTTTAAGGACCGCAAGGTCTTGCAACTGCTGGGAACAATTTAACACATATTTATTTATGTTTATTTATTTCATCCCTCCTTTATTGTTTTTATAAATAACGTAAGATGGCAATCATATCTAATATTCCTTCTTTCTCCTAGATGCCTCGCAATAAAAACACTGTGAGGTGAGGTCACCTGAGAGAGAGTGACTAGCCCAAAGTCACCTAGTAAACCTTTATTTTAATGTATGCTGATTAATGTACATTCAAAGTGACAATAAAATTATTCTAAGTCTAAACTTTCATGGCTAAAATGGCAGTAGAACTCACTGGTTTCTAGCCTGAAGAAATAAGACAATCACCCTAAATACATCTGAGTGAGAATTTATATTAGAACTATTAGCTGGATACCCACACTTCGCTATGAATTTATGTGATCGGGCTTGATAAATTGATAGTTAAAGCTTGAAAATCTATGTAGAATGTATAACTCCTTAGCATCAGAGCATGTTAATATAAAGCAGCTGGCAGTTGAAACAGAGCTCTTTTCGGGTGGGGAGGAAGAGTAGAACACCTAGCGCCTTAGCATCAGAGTGTGTTAATCTAATATTGTATAAGAAATACTAATGATCTGATGGTCATTTTGAATCTTTTCTTAGGGTCCACGTAGAAGCCAAGAGAAACATACGTGCCAAGTTTCACCTTTGGAGGCGTTTCTGGAGATTTCATGAGTGAGTGGTATTTGGCTTTTATCTGAATAGTTTCTACAGTACATGTGACTGAAGGCATACCCCATTGTGGTAAACTGCTCTAGAATGAGTCAGGACCAATGAGGTTCTTGAAACATCTGCAAGAACACACCTCACAACTGTTAGCTCCTACTTTTTGAGCTCTTATTATTCCCATTAATTTACTTATATCTTTGCTGTTGTTTTCAATAATAATTCCTCCCTATGTTGCTTAGGAATCTTCAGATTTATTTTTCCCTCTTATCATATTACACTTATAAAAATCAGTCAAAAGATAATTTTAGAATAGAAAACTCATGTTAACATTAGTCCAACTGGAACTGTACCTCGCTTATTAAAACAAAAACCAAAAACCAGAAGTTGTAAATGCTCCAACGGTGGAAGTTTATAAGAAGAAATTGGATCACCATTTGTCTCTGAAGTGGTATAGGTTTCCTTTATTTATTTATTTTATTTATTCCTTTTGTAAATCCTGTATTAGAAAATAAATATTGGTCTATACATAATTTGAATGCATGAAATGTATAAAAGTAAAAGGGAACATTAGGAAAGGGACAGTAGGCACACTTATGCATGCCCCTCACACACCTGTTAGGAATGGGGTGAGGTCAACAGTGGACACGTCTAAGGTTAAAAATTTTCTAAGGTTAAAATTTGGGGGGGGGGTTGGGGATGAAACCACAGAGTAGGGTAGTGTATTCGAGTTGGACTATTTATTTTTATTGATTGATTGATTGATTTTGTCCATTACACAATGAGGGTTATATTGGGTATACATATAGTAAATGTATAATGAAGGTTATAGAGGATGTACTCATAGAAAAATATATCTATGAAAGAATAGAAGAGAAGATATAGGAATAGAACATATCAATGAAAGAACAGAAGAAGAGATATAGGAATAGAAGAAAGGTATAGGAGATATAGGAGAGCAATAGGAGAGGGGACGGAAGGCACTCTAGTGCACTTGTACTCGCCCCTTACTGACCTCTTAGGAATCTGGATAGGTCAACCGTAGATAATCTAAGGGTAAAGTGTTGGGGGTTTGGGGATGACACTATGGAGTCCGGTAATGAGTTCCACGCTTCAACAGCTCGGTTACTGAAGTCGTATTTTTTACAGTCAAGTTTGGAGCAGTTACTATTAAGCTTGAATCTGTTGTGAGAACTAGAAGATCTCCAAGATCCCTTCCAACTCTGTTATTCTGTTCTGTTCTCTTCTATTTCATTCCATTCCACTCTACCCTACCCTACCCTACCCTACTCTACCCTACTCTATTCTATAGTTTATGGGAAATTATTAGCAATGCAATCGAAAGAGCAAATTTAAAATACAAGAAAACCCATGTGAATTAGCCGTTGCGACAGTAGTTATAAAAGCCATGTTTCAAGGATTACAAAGCCCATCCTCTGTGGCTCTCACAACGGTAACTAAGTGAACTGTTGTAAGTTAAGGCTCACCTATATTTCTTCAGCATCTGGGCTTTAGAGAGTGCAGGAGATGGCTTAACAGACTTCCGTGGATGTTGGCAAACTGTCACGTCTTCTGGTTTGTTTGGGGTTTTGCTTTGTGCTCATCCTCTTTTCACTAGGATGCCACCAAGTAAACGCACACCCAGATTCCCAGTTATTGTCTTAAGTGGCAGTTTGAAGGCTATGCGTTCTCCTGTGGTGCATGTCCCACAAGACTCCAAAGTATATCTTTATTTATGCTTTCAAAGGATGTGACTGATGGCAGCCACTTTGCTTAATTGAATATCCCACAATGTTGTCTCAGAAGAGAAGGCAAGGCAGCGAAATACAGACAGAGCCCGTTTAGTTTTGCTGATTTGCACAATCCTGAAGCCATGTGGGGTGGGAGTGGCACATTGCCACACTTAAACAGAAAGCCAGGAAGCTTACATTGGCCGTAGAATAAGATGAAGACCGTGGCTTTCGGTATATCCGTAAAATAAAACACAGTGGTCCCTCTACTTACGAACTCAATTTGCTCCATGACCACGTTCTTAAGTACAAAGGTTTGTAAGAAGAAGCAATTTTTCCCATAGGGATCAATGTAAAAGCAAATAATGTGTGCGATTGGGGAAACCACAGGGAGGGTGGAGGCCCTGTTTCCTCCCAGGAGATTCCTAGAGAGGCCCCATGGAGGCTTTTCCCCACCTTTTCTGGCCCTGTTTCCTTCCAGGAGATTCCCAGAGAGGTCCCACCGGAGGCTTTTTCCCGCCTTTTCCGGCCCTGTTTCCTCCCAGGAGATTCCCAGAGAGGCCCCACGGAGGCTTTTCCCCGCCTTTTCCGGCCCTGTTTCCTCCCAGGAGATTCCCAGAGAGGCCCCACGGAGGCTTCTCCCTGCCTTTTCCAGTTACAATTTCAGAGATTCGGGTTTGTAATTGGAAAATGTTTCTTGAGAAGAGGCAAAAAAATCCTGAACACCTGGTTCTTATCTAGAAAAAATCGTAAGTAGAGGTGTTTGTAGGTAGAGGTGCCACTGTATGTGAAAATATTGACTGACCCCTCACATCCTGGACACAAACTGCTTCAGCTCCTGCTCTCAAAACGTCGCTGCAGAGCCCTGCACACCAGAACAACTGGACTCAAGCGCAGTTTCCCTCTGCTAAACAAACGTGCAGTGATTTGCCCATTCTTTGGCATCGCCTTTCTTTGCAATTGGAATGTAAACTGACCTTTTCCAATCCTGTGGCCACTGTTGAGTTTCCCAAATTTGCCGGCAAATTGAGTGCAGCACTTTCACTGCATCATCTTTTAAGATTTTGAATAGCTCAGTTGGAATCCCGTGGCCTCCACCAGCTTCCTTGTTGCTCGGATTTCCCAAGGCCCATTGGATTTCACGTTCTAGGATGTGACTTGTGGTGTGTTTTTTCTAAATGCAGTGAGGTTGAATGTGCAGTTTTAGAAGAGCTGTGTGTGTGTGAGAGAGAGAGTGTGTGTGTGTCTGTACATACAGATACAGTATATATGGTAGATAATGTATCTTTTTCTGTGCCTGTGTGTAATATATATATACACATATGGAATATACACATAGGATTAAATAGTATATTTTGGATGTTCAGTAGTGTTGGGCGAACCAGCTGAATAAAATACAATATAACAATAGAATAGTTAATTGTGACCCATTAAAAAGAGCTTTATAGAGGATTGCCAACACCTTGAGTTGCCTATGCTGAACCATAGGCAGGTTCTGGCCTTGCTTCAGTGCTCAGCTTATTGCAGAGTTTGTGTCTCTGGCTGGGTTGATGTGGCCAGGCAGGAAAACCTGACTGAGCCACCGGAGTTTTGCCACTCCTCCATCACTGTCAATAAGCAAGATGGAAGGTCCTTACATCATTTCATCTACTATTTCAATGATTACATAGATCATTGCCTCCCCATTGTTTCAGTGATGGATTTAATTAACTTCCAATTAATCACAGCGGGTGATATTTAATGCTCAGCCTGGCGCTCAGGACAGTGTCACAGACCAAGGATATATTTTGAAGGCTTCGGTAATCAAGAGGTCAGAGAAGATAGATGCTCCCCATTTGAAAGACCAGCCAGGAAGATAAATTTGTCCGTCCACTCCACTCTCGCTAGCTGGTTTTAGGATAATTGTTTTGCGTTCAGATTATAACTTTGTAAAAAAGGTCTATGGGTGAACTCCATAGCAAGACAAAGAAAGAGACAGAAGGTGACCAATAATTGCGTTCTGCTGGAAAGGACTTCACCTGGTCATAATCCCCACATGAAGACAACAAGAGAATTTTGAATGCAATTTGAATTGTTTGATGTGATGTGAAATGGCTTCTTCAGAAGCAGCAATAAGAATACGGGCAGAGAGAATTTCACGATTACAAACAACCTGCAGATGAGGGGAAGGGATTGTTTCAACTTCAGAAGTCACATCACTTCTTCAGAGTGCAAAGGGGTTGGGGAGTGATCTCCAGCATCAGTTCTATTGTATTTTTATAACAATTTCAGTAGGCATTGCAATTAAAAATAGCAACTAATACAAACTAAAGAGGAAAAAAAAGAAAAACAGAAAGTACAGAAAAGGAAGTTAGAAACATGAAAAAGAAAAAAATGAGAATATGCTAAAAAAGAAAAGAAAAGAAATATACAAATAAATCGCTTCCCCCTTCATCGCAAATATAAACAGTAATGTAGTAACTTCTCTTAAAATACAGTATAACAAAAAAAATAATCTTTTTTCTATAATTCATCAGTTATCTATAAACAAGTCATTTAAGTTCTGATGCAAAAAACTCCATTAAGGTGATAACAACATACCTATTTTATCCTTGATCAAATAAACAAACTTTTTATTCTTTCCTTTTATTTGATTTTTAATCCCTTCAAATAATGTTCTCTAATTGATTGCTGTTTACTTTAACTGGGTTAGAGAATGTCCTCATGTGTCAGGGCATTGTTACTGTATAACATTATCACTATTGTTTTTTGTTGTTGCTGCGTTTGTTGTTTTCTTAATCTTATTTTCAATGCCAGTGATTGTATGTTACATACTATCCATAGGCCTGAATGAATACAATAACATATATTTATTTTATTTATTTATTATTTGGATTTGTATGCCGCCCCTCTCCGAAGACTCGGGGCGGCTCACAACAAGTGAAAAAAAACAATCCAATACAATCCAATTAATATAACCATTTCTTCATCTGTTTTTTTTTTAATTAAGGCACAAGTTTCTGTAGTCACCCTTTAGAAAACTAGCTACGTTCCATCACATAATATTCTCAGAAAATTTGTAGAAATTAAGGGTCATTTTTTCTCTTTTCTTCTCATTCTTATTCAAGGGGATGATGGCAAGGGTGAAATTCAAAAATTTTCCCTACCGGTTCAGTGGGCATGTCTTGGTAGGCAAAATCTCCATCCCCTTCCTGCTCCACTCTGGCGCCAAGCGGAGGTGGCGTTTGCCGGTTCTCTGAACTATTCAAAATTTCTGCTACCAGTTCTCCAGAACCTGTCAGAACCTGCCGAATTTCACCCATGGATGATGGGTATTATATACTATACTACTACTACTATTATTACTATTACTATTATCATTATTATCATTATCATTATCATTATTATTTATTGCATTTATATGCCGCTCAATTCCAAAACAGACTCTGAGTGGCTACAATGGTTATAAATGCAATACGAGTAAAAAAAGCAGTAAAATAATATCAGTAAAATCACATATCTCATTAAACAAAAACCATGCGTACTAACAATCAATCTTAATCTCCGAGTCTTCGGAGAGGGGCGGCATACAAATCTAATTAATAAATAATAATAAATAAATAATTCCAGGCCTGCCGGAAAAGCCAGTAGAAAGGAAGGCTTAAATCTTTCTCAGTTAGACATTGTTACGTATTGAGCCGACTGAGGGGAAAGGCACAATGGTCACACTACGTCATAAAGTAATATGTCGCTTATTATGTCCGAGGGGAGGTGGCAATAACAGAGGCGAGCGGAGAGCTAACAATAACAAGCCTTGATTCAGGTTGACAGGAAGGCAACAGCAACACAACCATAAACACAGCTCTGGAAGTGCAGTCAGTCTCAGACGCGTTGGACAGCTCTTTTATAGGCAGCTGTCAGTCGCTGTGGCCAATAGGGAGCCTGGAATGTCCTGCTCTGCGGCACTTCCCGTCTTGGCCAATCAGGAGTGTTGATGGGGTTCTCTGGTGTCCTGAGGGAACAGAACCAGTAGTGGGTTGCTATTGGTTACGGATAAGAACACTGCGCTGGTAGCAAACGTTGGGCTGCGTGCATAGCTTCACTTCTGTGTGTGTGTATGCGTGTCCAAGCATTTTTTTTGCTTCTGCGCATGAGCAGCAAGCAAAATCTCGTAAGGGTACGTCGTGCATGCTTGCAAGATTTTGATAATTTTTTGCTTCTGCGCATGTGCGGAAGGAAAAAAACCTGCCGAACTCTCTCGCGCGCATGTCCCTCACAAGATTTTGCTTCCTGCGCATGTGCAAAGCAAAATTTTTGCCATAGAAGCTGCCCTGAGTCCCCTGGAGAAGGGCAGCCTAGAAATTTGAAGGAAGGAAGGAAGGAAGAAAAAATAAGGAAAGGAAGGAAGGAAGGAAGAAAGAAGAAAGAAAGAAAGAAAAAATAAGGAAGGAAAGGAAGAAAGGAAGAGGAAGGAAGGAAGGAGGGAGGGAAGGAAGGAAGAAAGAAAGAAAGAAAAAATAAGGAAGGAAGGAAGAAATAAAGAAAAAGGAAGGAAGAGAAAGAAAGAAAAGGAAAGAAAGAAAGAGTTTGACCTGATAAAAACCAGGTTATCTGCACACACAGCTCCACCTCCTCCCCTATTAAGTGTTTGCCATTTCTGGGAGCCCGCAGGGTTTCTTTCCTCTCTGAATTTCTGAATGCTTAACCATGTAAAATGGCATACGTATACATTGGGGCACATGAATCAGCGAGAAGGTCTGAGTGGGACTGAGAGGAGCATCGTCTTCCTAATGAAAGCAGAAGATAATGTCTCTCTTTCCTGTGGCTAATCGGAGAGTGCAAAGTAATTATCTTTCCAGTGACTTTAAATCTCTCTCTGCGGCATATATAGATATGTATATATATTGCCCGCCCAACATGTCAGTGCAACTCCTTCATCTGGCACACAGCTGGCCTGTCTCACGGCAGATCCCTCCAAAGAGTGATTTAAAGTTGTTTTCCATCAGTATTAAAACTAATGAACAAGAGGGATTGCGCTGAAACAAGAAACATCTTGACACGCTGAAGCTGTGAGGTGCCTGACAACAGCCATCCTGCCTTGGAAGCCATTCTAGACACCCCAGCAAGAAGCACAATAGTCTGGGGGGGGGGGGGTTTAACCAGAATATCTTTCTTTCTTCCTTCCTTCCTTCCTTCCTTCCTTCCTTCCTTCCTTCCTTCCTTCCTTCCTTCCTTCCTTCCTTTCTCATTATTTCCTTTTTTCTTTCTTTTTCTTTCTTTTCCAGAGGGCTGGGGCCACCACAGAGAAGACTCTTCCCCTGGGGCCCGCCAAGCGATTTTGTCTAGTTGAGAGGACCCAGAGAAGGCCAACTCTGTGGGACCTGATCGGTAGCTGGGACTCAGGCGGCAGAAGGCGGTCTCAGAGATAATCTGGTGCAATGCCGTGTAGGGCTTTATAGGTCATCACCAACACTTTGAATTGTGTCCGGAAACCAATCGGCGGCCAATGCAGACCGCGGAGTGTTGGAGAGACATGGATTCGCACAGCTGCCTTTTGCACGATTTGTATTTTCCGGACATTCTTGAAAGGTAGCCCCATACAAATACAATGTTTTAGATTTAGATTCAGGGCAAGTCACAGCAAGAAAAGAAAATACAACATCTAGAAATATTAAACTAAAAACATCCTGAAACCCCCCTTTCTTAAAAACCAGTCGCTCACCTTCATCCAATCATGCACGCAAGGGCATTTGGCAGCTGGGCCTAGATGTTAAAGTGAGTGGCCTCAAGTCTGTCGGCAGAGGTGGGTCTTTAAAGCAGAGAGGGTGGGGGCGGTACGAATCTCTGGAGGGAGTTGGTTCCATAGGGCCAGGGCCACCACTGAGAAGGCTCTTCCCCTAGGCCCTGCCAGGCGACGTTGTAAAGCTGATGGGACTTGGAGGAGATCAACTCTGTGGGACCTAACCTGCCACTGGGACATGTCAGGCAGCAGATGCCCCCGTAAGTAACCTGGTCCAAACTTACTTACTGACTTACTTACCTACTGTATTTTTCAGTGTATGAGACACACCTGTTTCCTCCCTAAAAGAGGCTGATAATTTGGGTGAATGTAGCTTTTTCTCCCTCAGCCCTAACTAGGTGCTAACGATCTTCCCAGCTCTTACCTTGCAGGCTTTTCCATTGTTTCTCTCTGCGAAGAATGTTTTCCAAGCCCTAAGTCTTTGCAGGGTTTCTTCCATTGCTCTATTTGCTCTGAATGTTTCTTTCCAGGTGCTCATGATGTTCCCAGCTCTTACTGGCTTGCAAGCCCTTTCATTGTTACTCTCTCCAAATAAAGTTTTTTTAAAGCCCTAACCAGGAGATAAAATAATGTGCTGGCTAAGGACGCTAGCCAGGTGAATACCTGGTAAGCAGATTCTTTTCCCTATTTTCCTCCCCAAAAACTATGGTGCATCTTATACTCCAAAAATATGGTACTTACTTATTTATTTATTGGTCAAACATGCACAAGATAGCAGGTATAGGTATAAACATAAACATAAGCAAAGTAGGTACAGATGAATGAGGACAAGAGGGCAATAAGACATGGATGGCAGGCGTGATTTATTTATTTATTTTGTTTATTTATTGGATTTGTATGCCACCCCTCTCCGAAGACTCGGTGCGGCTAACAGCAATAATAAGACAGCATATAATAATAATAATAATAATGCCTAAGCACCTCTTGTAGACCTCTTAGAGACCGAGAGAGTCTAAGGTTAAAGTTTTTGGGGTTTGGGGAAGAAACCACAGAGTCAGGTAGTTCACTCCAGGCATTGATCCCTCTGTTGCGGAAGTCGTATTTCCTGCAGTCAATTTGTAAGCTCTTATTTCTAGGGTCTTCCACAAAAGAGACAAGAGCATCTCCCCCAACTAGAACAATGCGCATCCCCATGACAAATATTACTCCCTGTAAAGCATTGTAAAGGGAGGAACATCGAAGTGAAAAGGTCTCCACTTCATATAAATGCTAATGAAGGATGAGATGGGGGGACTGTTGAGCAGGAGTGTGTTTTCGGTGGACAACTCAGCAAAAATGTAGATTCAGTGGGTGACTTGTGAGAGAAAACAAATCCATGCGGAGAATCACTGAACACAAGGCAACATACTTTATCCTTCCTTTATACAAATCTATATTGGAGTTTTCAAAGCGAAGAAAGGGGCAACAAACCATCTCTGGGATGGCAGGAGAATGGAGCTAAAAGCTGATGAAGAACAGCAAAACAAATCAAGAGACACCATGGTTTGGAATGAAAAAGTCCCCTAAGAATATTAATGACCAGCCACATGGAGACTCTCCTTGCCTGGAGTGGTCCAAAGTCTGTCCTCCGTGCAGTGAGACATCAAAGGCAGCTTTGTTCCTTAAAACACGTGAGCAGGGTTGTTCTCTGATTAACTGCCTCTTTCTTTGACCAGAGGACCAAAGTAGTGGTGGAAGGATAAATCCAGGTCATGCTCTCTGAAGTCAGATCAATAACTCAATCAGAAACAGGTAAGGCCTAAGCTCGGCTCTACATGTTGTCAGTCATGGAGTTTTTAGATCAGGCAGGTGTGATCCAATCCAGTCAATCTAAGAAGGATGGGAAAACCATTGATCTTTGCTCTCATTACTGCTGGAGCCATTCTCACTGACACCCGGGGAAGCCCCCCCATGGCAGGAACGAAGGGGGGGAACGATGCGCAGTGGGAGACCTGCCGCGATGGGATCAGTTATTTAGCAGGCTTCTCTATGAGGAGCTAAGCAAGTGGCACTTTAAGAATTTATTCTACATTGTTGTTGTTGTTGTTGTTGTTATTATTATTATTATTATTATTATTATTATTATTATTATTTGTTAGATTTGTATGCTACCCCTCTCTGAAGACTCAGGGCGGCTCACAACACAAAACATTACAAATCCAATATTTAAAAACAATTTAAAACCCTTAAATCAATCATACATCTCATACAGACTATACATAAAGCGGAAACGGCCCAGCTCTATTTCTACCTTGCTCTTTTAGTGGTACCCACATACATCTGTATGAGATTTCTTCCTGCAGGCTTCAAAAGAACCTCGTGAAGTCGTCTTTCTCTGCCACTGGGTTACGGGCACCCAGTGAGGTTTCCCTAGTTAAAATATCACTTTTTTTTTAGAAGCACAGAATGTCAGGGTTCCAAGTAATAATCCCACAGTAAACAAAACTCTGAGGCCGGTAGATTCCTTAAAGAATAGTTTTATTGGATATATCATATTTATTTATTTATGATTTATTTATTTATTAATTGGATTTATATGCCACCCCTCTCCGGGGACTCAGGGCGGTTTACAACATATAAAAGCAATATATGTATGTTTACAACATATAAATGCAATACAAATCCTAAATCCAATTAATATAAAACCCACCTATTTAATCTAAAATCTCCATTATATTAAAAATCAATCAACATACATCTTATTCGTCGGCCAGGTGGCTAGAGTCTAATGGCCCCAGGTCTGGTGGCATAAATGAGTCCTTAGACTCTTACAAAAGGTGAGGGGGGCAGTATGAATCTCTGGGTGGAGCTGATTCCAGAGGGCCGGGGCCCCCACAGAGAAGGCTCTTCCCCTAGGTCCTGCTGACTGGACCTGGTAAAAGGCCGACTCTGTGGGACCTCACCGGTCTCTGGGACTCATGCGGCAGAAGGCGGTCCCACAAGTAATCTCTTCCGATGCCATGTAGGGCTTTATAGGGCACAAGCAACACTTTGAATTATGTCCGGAAACCAATCGGCAGCCAATGTAGTGTCTAATGGAGTTTGTCTGTTAGGAATAGAGGGTCTAATTCGGGAGTGGGGTCCTACTGGTACGGTCCACTCTGCTAGACCGTACCAGTAGGAACCAATTACCAATCGCCTAATTTGCGCACGATGGCTGCAGTATCAACTTTGCTGGGCCATTGTGCACACCACCTCTTTCCCCAGATGTTTGGCTTTATTTTGCTTCCCATGCATGTGCGGAAGCGAAATCTCGTGAGGGGATGAGACGCGCACACACGGGCATCTCCTTGCAAAATTTTGCTCCTGTGCATGCGCAGGAAGAAAAATCATATCACATGATCAAGCCACTCCCACCTGGTCACATGGCTGGCAAGCCACACCCACAAAATCAGCCACACCCATCGTGTGGTAGTAAAAAAATGTGCAGCCCTTCACTGCATAGCAGCCAAGATTCTTTGGACAATACCTGTATTCACAAGGGCACATCCAGAACAGATCGAGTATAAATCAGTTCACATTATGTGCCTGTGTCATATAAATATAAGTGCATATATGCCCAGTGATGACCGACAGCCTATATCAGTGATGGCGAACCTTTTTTCCTTTGGGTGCCGAAAGAGTGTGCAGGCGCGCTGTCGTGTGTGCCCAGACTCATAATTCAATGCCTGGGGAGGGCGAAAACAGCTTCCCCTGCCCCCTGGAGGCCCTCTGGAGGCCCTCTGGAGGCCGGAAACGGCCTGTTTCCCAACTTCTGGTGGGCCCAGGCTCCAAAGGCTTCCCTGGAGCCGGAGAAGGGTAATAACACCCTCCCCCATCCCCCCGGAGGCTCCCTGGAAGCCAAAAACGCCCTCCCAGAGCCTCTGTGTGAGCCCAAAATCAGCTGGCTGGAACACACAAGGAGGTTGGAGCTGAGCTAGGGCAGTGGCTCGCGTGCCAGCAGATACGGCTCCATCGTTCCACCTGTGGCCCCCGTGCCATAGGTTCACCCTCACGGGCCCATATCAACCTAGAATTGAGGAACACACTGTTGGCAGCTTGAGTGTCCTCGTCCATGAAGAGTCTCTCTTTTGAGATCTTTCACTGTCAACTCACATGCCTGTCTCTTTCATTCTTGCCGAGTGCAAGGGGAAATTTGTCAAGGGACTGGTGTCACTTTGGTTCCTGTCAAACACAAAACCTGTCAGCCCTGACAATACCTCCAGCCTGTAAAGAGATCGGGAGCACCAATAAAGGCCTCGTTGAAGTTTCAAATTTGTGCACCAGTAACTGTTTTCTCTGTCATGTGCCTCTGATTTCATGCTTTACAAACCACGATGAGCTTTGCCATAGATCATGGTTTCCATTTTGTCCTAGAGAAACAAGGTCTGACCAGGGCACATCAATACATTTATTGGTAATGCAGGCAGGGAGGGCTGGGGAGAAGGGCAAGGGGGTCAAAGGCAATTTCAGAAGACTTCCAGCAAGCAAGGAAAACATATCTGTGGTCCAGTGAAATAATGCTCCAACTCTGAGTTTTATTGTTCTATCTCTTCGTACGTGTTGGAATACAGGTGATAGAAACACAGAAGATTGACGGCAGAAAAAGACCTCCTGGTCCACCTAGTCTGCCCTTATACTATTTCCTGTACGTATTTTATCTCAGGATGGGTCTATGTTTATCTCAAGCATAATAATGATAATGATAATTTATTCGATTTGTATGCTGCCCCTCTGCGCATGTTTAAATTCAGTTACTGTGGATTTACCCACCACGTCTGCTGGAAGTTTGTTCCAAGCCTCTACTACTCTTTCAGTAAAGTAATATTTTCTCATGTTGCTTCTGATCTTTCCCCCACCTCCACCTCCACATTCCTTGGGGCAGGAGCTGGACCAGAGCTAACCACAACAAATATGTGTGTACACATATGGCATATGGACATAGAAGTAAATAGTATATTTTGGATGTTCAGTCACAGAATCTCTTTGAGGCGAGGAGACCCAGGCACCCTAAACCTAACAATAACCCAAACCCTTGACGTCAAGCTGGTCACCTTTAAGGCAGTCACATGACCTTTAAGCCATCCCCTGGTCACATGATCGTCAAGCCACTCCCGCCTGGTCACATGATCGTCAAGCCACACCCACAGTGTGTTGTAGTAACATTTTTTGCAGCCCTTCACTGGTACTGATCTGCGCAGAGGTCACTGCACTGGTCTGCAGTTACATTCCCCACCATTCAGTCAGAACTGAAGAAGCTTCTTGGGTGAGAAGCAAAACATTTTCAAGGGAAACAACCCAAGAAAGTCTAGTTGCCTTTTGGAAAACAGCACATTTATAACAACCATGACCTGGATAATTGAGAATCTCTGTAGATAATTGGTCATTATTTTTTTTCCTCCCAGTCAAATCTACAACCGCAAACCTTTTGGTAGATCAGACTCCCAGCTAAGGACCAACAGAACCAGCCTTGCTTCATTTTTGCCAAAATATTGTTCCTGCCTAATGTATAACAGTCATTGATATAATCCATGGAAAACGGCGAGAGAAAGAACCAGCAGAGCAGTTAGAGTCAGGGCAGAATTAAAACATGACCGCCTTGTTTACGGGATGGAAGAAGTGTTCCAAATCGTTGAGTCATTTTCATTTTTCAAACCGATGAAAGGACTTTGGATAAACTATTATCACATGATTTAATATCAACACGTTGAAGCTCAAATTATATACAATTTAATCTATAATGCATAGCACTCACATAAAGCTCAAGAAAAATAATGTCAGATGGTGTAGTGGAAGAAGGAGCATAAAATAGAAACGGTCTATAAATATTAAGAGGAAAATCAATCAAATAGTTTCTAAGGGTTTTTTTCTAATTCAAAAAAAGGGGCTTCAAAGTGGTTGCAGACTTTCTGCCATAAATATAACCAGCTACATAAGTGTAAAGTGTTGTTTTTTGTAGACTCAGTTCAAAGATTAGGTTCAAAGACCAAAGGAAAATAGAAGCAGAGATGTGTCTGAATTTCACATACCTGGGTTTGGAAATAAGAATAGCTGGAAAGATCAAAACTTTCCTTTAGATAACATGATAATTAATAAATTAACAGATTGTGCTGAAATTACCAGGCTGGCAAAACAAGAATTGCAAAATAAACAAGGAGATTTTTTTATATATATAGTATGGGAAAATTTTTACAAGTGGCTACAAATTAGAAGAGATAATACAAACAAGTCAAATAAACAAACAGGAAAAATTGTTAAAATGTGACCAACAAAGTTCATGAAAATAGTAAATGATATAGATTTAGGATAGAGAAGTATAGACAGTGATGGGCTACTACGGGAATGGTCAGCAACGCAGTTCCGGTAGCAAAATTTGGAGCTCCACCCCAGAGCCACCAATTTGCACTGAAAGATGTTGAAACAAAATGCATAAGCCCACGGCCACAGGGTGGTAGTAAGAATTTTGGTAGCCCATCCCTGAGTATAGGTATATGTGTGTGTGTATATATGTGTGTGTAAAGCTAGAAGAAGTAATATTGTGAAGTGCGAATATATCTGGAAATAAAATAGTTGTAAAAGTGGTTGGTATTTACCTTATTTGTTTATATTTCATGTATTTTTGTACATCTTGTTTATAGGTTGTTTGTTTTTAACTCAACAACTTAATAAAGATTATCAAATAAGATAAGCAAAAAAAAAAAGAATATTAACAAAATAACAGAGTTGGGAGTGATCTTGAAGGTCTCCTAACCCAGCCCCTCGCTCAGACATGAGATCCTTCCACCATTTCAGAGAAACGGTTGTCCCGTCTTTTCCACAACTTCTGAAGGCAAACTGTGCCACTGTTTAGAATAGAACAGAACACAAGAGAAGATGCTAAGAAGATGCTGCATAACCTCTGTCTAAAGTGAAGTAGGGTTTCCTACCTAAACAGGGGTTGGACTAGAAGACTTCCAAGGTCCCTTTCAAGTCTAATATTCTATTCTATTTGTCTGAATGGAAATAGTATTTCAGTGTATCTTGAGGTCATCAGTTTGGGGAGGACCAATATGGAGCAATTTTATTTTCCCCTTTTAGAAACAGAAGCCCAACACTTATATGGCATCACTGCGTCCAGAAACCTCTTGCGTTGCTTGCTGCTAAAATACATTCTCTTTGGCTCCCTTTCCCATCCGCATTTCTATATAAAAACCCCTGCATGCAGTCAAATGCACAATTACCCTTAAAAGGCACAATGTTTAAAAAGCAATCCCTTGGTTTGTTTGTTTTTATGTACTACTTAAAATCTCAGCTAATATGGGATCATAAGGACAGAGCAGAAGTAATTTTGTTCTGAAATACATTTTTTTTTATAGCGACAATTTGCTGGAAGCAAAACTTGTGCTTCAAAAAGACCCCGAAAAGAAAATTAAGGAAAAAGAACAGGAAGTGGCTGTTTATTCGGTTCCTGGGAAAATTACCGTGTTCTTGCTGATATTTATTCAGCTGAACTTTAGAGTAGGACTTGCACCCCAGACTCCATAAGGTCTCTCAGTATATTTTAGTGTGAGGAGGAAATGGTTCTCTAAGATCATTGGTGGTTGCAATTGTTTTAATTAACATACAAAGTGTGTTTTCTTCTTTGTCCCCAAAGCAACAACTGAAGTGGGTATAAAACATAATCACATACTCTAATCAAAACCCAGAAACCCAATTAAAATGTATCAGCGAACTGAAGAATTAAAGAGAACCCACCAGTATAAATGCTTGTTAGTAATCAAGCCCACATGAACAGGTCTTTCACACTTTAAATGGATTCCAAGTGCAAATATAAAACTAGAGGTGGAATTTTACCAGTTCTGACTGGTTTGGATGAAGCGGATGCGCTGACTATCAGGTGGGACAAATCGGTTTGCTCCGACAATCAGATAGGCCTGGCCAGCCCGCAGTGACCCACCGTATTTTTCAGAGTATAAGATGCACCTTCCCCCCCCCCAAAAGAGGGTGGAAATGTCGGAGCGTCTTATAGGCTGAATACCATCATTTTTGGCCTTCCAAAGCACCATCCCCCATGTCCCTTGAGCTGGTGATGAGATTTGAACCACTGACCTGCAGATCCACAGTCAGCTTCAGTGGCCTGCAGTACTGCACTCTACCTGCTGCGCCACCCCGGCTGTTCGAGGGCCCCTGATGTATGAGACCAGTTGAGGCCTCTCTCGTTGTCTTTTCGAACTAACAAACAGCATCCGTCATGAGCTACAAGGATGGCAAAATGAGGCCTTTCCCACAACATCACTGCATTGACATTTGGAACGTTGTGTCTTTTGCATGTTAACATCATCCCACTTGTTATTCTTCCACACCGAGCCTGCAGGTGTCCATGCAATCGATACCGTATTTCTAATTTAAGGCAGCACCTAATTTATTAATAGACTGCTTTTAGACAGTTGCTCTTCAATTCATATGGATTTTCTCATAATCTGTTTTCTTCTGGAATGTAATTGCATTGAAATTGTTAGGTAGAAAGGTGGGACATATCAACGTTTTCAATAAATAGATTAAATCCCAAGGTGTATGCTTTATTATCAAGAGAGCTACTTAAAAAAAATACATTAAAGTAATTGAAATAATTTATTTATTTTATTTCCAAGGCAGAGGCTACAGATTCAAATCTTAGTAAGGCTATGGCTGGCTGATGAGAGCAAATAAGCTTGAAATAGATCTATACTAGTCTCCCTTCCATTTAATTATCAGTAAAAATATGTTACACACACACACACACACACACACACACACACACATTTTATATAATGAATTAAACATAAAAGCTAATGGGTCCCATTTGTTTCTATTAATGTTGGAGTTCTAAACGTAATAAATTGATTCATTGTTCATTCCGAACTAGGCGGCCGGTTTCTTTATATTCCGTCCGTTTTGCATGAATTCACCCTTCAGTTGTTTCTGTTCTGCTTTTCAACTTGATTCTGAAGTGTTTTTCAAAAATTCGGATTCAAACAGATATTTAGGAATGTGCAATCGAAATAAGCGCCCGTCAGAGAAACGTTTCCACCGAAAGTTGGAGGCTTTGAACTGAGAACTGCAAAGCAGAATCCTTGACAAAGTGTGAAATCCGACAGGTCATTCCAGATTCTCACTTGAGTCCAAGTTCGCGCAAATCAAGTCCCTTCAACACTGAGTTCTCCAAGATCAAAAATCGTTTGAAGACTCTTTACATCAGGGTTTATTAACTATTATTAATTTATTTTCTTTGACAACTTAAAGACATGTGGATTTCAATTCCCAGAATTCCTTGAGACAGTTGGTCCACAACACTTAAAGTTGAGAAACGTTGTTTTATATTCTGTTTCCATGAATAGATCAGATGGAATTTCCAGGGGTGATTGGGAAGAGAAACATGGGCAGTGGAAGGTATAGCCAGTCGAAATGTATCCAAAATATTTAAAAAGACGTTGAGACTCTAGAACAGTGGTTCTCAACCTGGGGGTCGGGACCCTTTTGGGGGTCGAACGACCGTTTCACAGGGGTCACCTAAGACCACAAGAAAAGACAAATTTCCCCTGGTGTTATTAAAGCTTCTATTCTGGCGCCTTGGAGCATATTTTTACAATCCGACCAATCAGGAGTTTACAGTGGGGGTGTCCCTCTGACCTTCCTGCCAATCAGCTTCAAGCTCTGTTGGGAGAATTGGCCCTAGACTTATGGTTGGGGGTCACCACAACATGGGAAACTGTATTAAGGGTCACAACGTTAGAAAGGTTGAGAACCATTGCTCTAGAAAGAGTGCAGAGAAGAGCAACAAAGAGGATTATGGGACTGGAGGCTAAAACATATGAAGAACGGTTGCAGGAACTGGACGTGGCTAGTTTGATGCAAAGAAGCTGCCGTAGACTACATTACAAGCTGCCCTGCCTCATTTCAGATGAAAGCAAAGGAAATACAACAATGTAACATGGGACTTACCAAAAAAATGAATTTCATTTAATTAAATAAACAGCTGAGGGATGAAATTTCACTAAAGAAAACATTGGTAATCTCGTGCGACTATAGAATTCATTTGGGAGCCTTATTCACTCCAAAGTAGATTCACCACAAATCAAGACTTTTAAATATTTTCAAGCCAGGGAGAAACACAGAAACATAGAAGACTGACGGCAGAAAAAGACCTCCTGGTCCATCTAGTCTGCCCTTATACTGTTTCCTGTATTTTATCTTACAATGGATATATGTTCATCCCAAGCAGGTTTAAATTCAGTTCCTGTGGATTTATCAACCACGTCTGCTGGAGGTTTGTTCCAAGCATCTACTACTCGCTCAGTCAAATAATATTTTCTGATGTTGCTTCTGATCTTTTCCCCAACTCACCTCAGATTGTGCCCCCTTGTTCCTGTGTTCACTTTCCTATTGAAAACACTTCCCTCCTGGACCTTATTTAACCCTTCAATGTTTCGATCATGTCCCCCCTTTCCCTTCTGTCCTCTAGACTAGATGTTAAGTCTTTCCTGAGAAGTTTTATGCTGAAGACCTTCCACCGTTCTTGTAGCCCGTCTTTGGACCCGTTCAATTTTGTCAATATCTTTTTGTAGGTGTGGTCTACAAAAGCACATAATGTCTTCCTCCTGCACCCAGATTTCCCTGTGAAGCAGGCAATGTTACAAAACAAGGTGGGAAACTTCCGTTTAGCTGCTTCTCTTCCAGAATCTTGATTAGACTTTTTATTTCATTGGAGTCTCCTGACTCCCCTTTTATTTTGAGAGCCAAAGCTGCTGACCCACTCAACCACAAAGATGTTTTCTGGGGCCACTAAAAACAACTGTTCACCGCAAAAATCTCAACATTTGGTCTTTATGCAAAGGAATGAATACATGAGACTTAATCTCACCTATTGCCAACTGAGGAGAGCCCTGGCCAGCAGATGGGCTCTGATTGCATCCACAGAGCGCATGGATTTGCTCTCTCTCCTAGTTTGTCCAGAAATACAGCCAATTTGATCGATTGGTCAAGATGCTAAGCTAAAAACCAGAAGGCTGTGAGTTCTGGTCCTGTTTAAACATGAAAGTCGGCTGAGTCACTTTGCGCTGGACATCCGGCCCAACTCACCTCACAGACCTTTTTTATTATTACTCAAAAGTTTTTTATTTATAAAATATTTAAAAAAACCATAACATATACAAAACAATGGGACACAATACAGATGGATAACAGAAAGAAAAAGGCACATGATGGTCCATTCAGTATATGCATTATATTGGTTATTCCCTTCCCCACCCCTAAAATTCATTTTTCAATATCTATTTCAGTTTCAGTTAATTTAAAATTTCTCCTTCATACTTTCAACCCTTTCATCTTGGTTCTCACCTCTATCCAGTTATACAGTTTGTTCCAGGTTTCAAACTAATCTGTATCCAATTTATCCTTTAATTCTAACATCAGTCTGTCCATCTCTGCTCATGTTATAATTGGATGGATGGATGGATGGATGGATGGATGGATGGATGGATGGATAGATAGATAGGTAGATGATAAATAGTTAATTAGATAGATAGATAGATAGATAGATAGATAGATAGATAGATCAATAATAGATTGATTGAACAATCGAACGATAGATAGAACAGGAAGACAGAGATAAAGAGAGAGAGATATACATTCTGTCTCTCTCTCTTTCTTTCTGTCACATACACACCCACACACCCTCACCATGTTGTATTTATATGTGTGTGTTGAGATTGCACCTTCCACACCTGCTTGTCAGTCTGGCCACCTATTGTACTGGCAGAAATTTCTGTAAAATTGCAGCCCAAGACACCTCCAACTTGGAGAGGATGTTTCAGCACCAAATAAACCCATTTCGTCAGACAAAGGTCAAGTCCAAGGCCAGATTTAGCCACATAGGTTGTCCATAAATCCTCCACCGCCTTCCCTTCTTTATCTCAATGCATCATTAAATAGTTTGGGGGGGGTGTATGCTTTTTTTTTTTAAAGAACGCCCTGGTGTCATTGCTTTTGACAGCCTTATGATTATGTTTAATATGGGGGTGACCCAGAATAACCCTTTAATGCAAGATCATGATGCGGCAGTGTTTATTTATTTATTCTTCCGCCTTTGAAACGGTGACGGTGATTAATAGGACTGCCTTCTACTGCTTGCCCTCTCCTTTCCAAGGCCACCCTTCAAGGACATCTATTTCTTTATAAAATGCTGATAAATCTAATCTTTCTTCCCTGATCTATGCAAATGAGGGCATGTTTAGTACTCTTCGTATTCTCATTTCGTAAAAGGCAAAGAGCTGCCCATTTAGACTGGAACCTAGCTCTCACTTTGGCCCAAACCATTTAAGATTAAACACATTGAATTGCTGGCTGATCTCAAAGACTCAATGTTCCACTAATAGTGAGAGGGGGATCCGAATTTGGCTGAGGAATATGCTGTTTTCTTCAGTTATCCCCATTTCACAGAGATTGGGCTTTTATTTTTTTTATTTTATTAAACTTATTAAATACATTTACTGTATTTTTCAGAGTTTAAGACACACCGTTTTCCTCCCTAAAAGAGGCTGGTAATTTGGGTGCGTCTTATACTGTGAATGTAGCTTTTTTTCCAGTCCTAACTAGCTGCTAACGATCTTCCCAGCTCTTACTGGCTTGCAAGCTCTTTCATTGTTACTCTCTGCAAAGAATGTTTTCCAAGCCCTAAGTCTTTTTTTCCCCATTGCTTTACGTGCTCCAAATGTTTCTTTCCTTTCATAACCAGGTGCTCATGATGTTCCCAGCTCTTACTGGCTTGCAGGCTCTTTCATTGGTACTCTCTCTGAATAGTTTTTTTAAAAACCCTAGCCAGGGGCTAAAATAACCTGCTGAAGGTGACCAGATTAAGGATGTTAGCCAGGTGAATACCTGGTAAGCAGATTCTTTTCCCAATTTTCTTCCCCCAAAACTGACGTTCGTTTTATGCTCCTGTGCATTTTGTACTCCAAAAAATATGGTACATGCCACCCAATTCCTGAAGGACTCTGGGCAACTCCTTAAAGCTTTGCCACTGGATATAAAACGTACTACAGATGCCTCAGTGTTGTGTTGTGGGAGGAGGGATGAAGCAGGGAATTAGCTTGGGCTCATTACATAAACACAAAAGGATACAAATGTGGAAAGTTGGGGAGAATTAAACAAATACATCCATGCACTGAATTCAGAGGCCTTGAATCTAAAGCCCACGCCCTCTACTATTCTCTTTTCTGTAACACTACATCCCACCAAGAGGGAGGGGGGCAGCTGAGCTCAGGGCTACCACACTTTTCATGGAAACATAGAAGATTGGCGGCAGAAAAAGACCTCACGGTCCATCTAGTCTGCCCTTATACTATTTTCTGTATTTTATCTTAGGATGGATATATGTTTATCCCAGGCATGTTTACATTCAGTGGCTGTGGATTGACCAACCACGTCTGCTGGGAGTTTGTTCCAAGCATCTACTACTCTTTCAGTCAAATAACATTTTCTCACCTTGCTTCTGATCTTTCCCCCAACTCACCTCCGGTTGTGCCCCTTTGTTCTTGTGTCCACTTTCCTATTAAAAACTCTTCCCTCCTGAACCTTATTTAACCCTTTGACATATTTAAATGGTTCGATCGTGCCCCCCCCTTTCCCTTCCGTCCTCCAGACCAGTGTTACCCAACCTTGGCAACTTGAAGATATTTGGACTTCAACTCCCAGAATTCCCCAGCCAGCGAATAAACACTGCTCCAGACTATACAGATGGAGTCCATGAAGTCTTTCCGGATGAGTTTTATGCTGAAGACCTTCCACCATTCTTGTAGCCCGTCTTTGGACCCGTTCCATTTGATCCATCTCTTTTTGTGTGTGGGGTCCTTTTTCCCCTTTAAAACTGAAAGGGCAGGTCTTGAATACAGGGCTTTGAGGTATTTTCAACTTTCAACAATGTGAGTATCATGAAAGTCAAATGGAAGCAGCCGAGTTGGGACGAGGGCAATGAAAAATAGCTGAGCACAAAATTGATGTCAATAGAGTCTGACTCATACCAGGAGGGAGAAGGGCAGGAGTGTTTCTGGAATTAGGTGACTGTAAAGATGCCCCTGGATTGGAGAATGTAGGCGGTGCAAACACTTCTTAGGCACAGGTTGTCCTCAACAACCACAACCGAACCCTTTGTCAAGTGTGGCAGTTTTGGAGTTTTGCCCCATTTTATGATCGTAATTTGCCGCACTCCTGACAATTCAAATAATGCATATCTAAAGTTTCGCATTCGCACCATTACTGTAGGCTGAGAAAAAAAATGTGGTGCATTATTTTCTGGGCAACCTTTATAATATGATGATTATTCTAACATTGACCTGTGTGAATTTAAGGCCTGGTTTTCCTTGGCAGCCCTTCAGTCCAGACTCTAGGATCCCTTCCTAATAGATCTGCATGGTTGTCAAGTCAGTCTGATATGACTCATCCCTCGGCTCAATACTTTTCCTGCCTGGTTTATTGTTCTAGCCGAAAACGTTGACCTCTCTATGTCCTACCTGGTAATTTGACAGAACTTTGCAAGGATGCACTTCATTAAGCTTACTCTTGCCTTAGGGCAGCTCTAAATAGTATCCGATTATTAAAATTTATCCTTCAGGGATCTTTCAGGAATGCTGTGGCTGCTCTCTAGCCCAACACCAAAACACCTCTAGCAGATGGGCGAGAATTAGCCTCCAGGAATGCTTTTGAAATAACGCCTGTCCTTTCACCATCCGTTTTCATCACTATTGAAATCCTTCCAGAATGTCTAAATTAACCTTCACGGAGAAGTCAGAATGGCTTTAAAGTTCTGGAAAGATTACAAAAAAATAAATTAAAAAATTTAGAAAAGAAGGAAGGGATGGAGGGAAGGAGGAGGGAAGGAAGAGGGAAGGAAGGAAGGAAGATAAATATATTTATATTTACGATTAACATTGCTGATTTCATTTGCATAAATGACAACGCAGGTTTGGCACTCCTGAGTTAGAGTGTAGTACTGCAAGCTTACTATGCCCACGGCCAGGGATTCGATCCTGATTGACTCAAGATTGGCCCAGCCGTCCATCCTTCTGATGTCAGTAAAATGAGAACCAGATTGTTGGGGGCAATATGCTGACTGTAAACCGTTTGGAGCGGCCTGTATAGCACCAGTTTGTCAGAGGGCCAGTCGTGAACGGAGCGTAAGGCTCTGCCCACCTGCCTGGATGCCGCCATTTGGGTTCTTTTACCCACTGCGCATGCCCAAAGCGTTCTGTTCATGTGCAGAGCAGCAAAGGCCTCCTGTCTTCAGCGCTACTTGTGCCCCCTATGTGGCCTTTGTAGGCTCTGGGGCCACGCACAGCTGTTGGTGCAAGAGTTGGCAAAACATTGCGTGAGGATGTGCACACGAGTAAGATTTTGGTGATTTTTGCCGATATTTTTGCTTATGCGCATGCGCATAAGCAAAAAATCAGCTAAAATTGCTAACATCTCATGGGCGTTGTTCTGCTGGGCTCTTGGCACGAGCCCCTAATGAAATGCAAAGGTAGAAAAAACAGACACACACACGTGATAAGTCAAGAACAACGTCTTTATCCAAAGAAAAATAGAAGCAAACCCCCCTTTTGGTAGTCAAAGGGCTCACTTTCAAAGCAAACAGACTTGAATGCAGTGAAAAAACAAAAACAAAACAAACTCAAAGCAATTAACAAGTAGTTGTGAAGTCGTCACAGCTACTCTCCTTCAGACGTTGTCCAACTCACACATTTGACTATTATTTACGTTCAGAGTCCTGATATCAAAGCACAGAGTCCTTGGAGAATCCGGAGAGTCAAGCCACATCCACTATCACGAACAGATAATCTTCCCCACTGAGAGGCCGGCACGCTGCCCATTTAACAGCAGCCCTAATTAGTTGAACCCCACCCAACCACAGGTGAACTCTCTTATCTACGTAGCTGCTCTCTCCTATTCATGGCCCTTCGCATGCGTGCGTCTATGACTGCTTCTTCCTCAGAGTCCAGTGAAGATGAGGAGGAGGATGAATGGCTTCCTAATGGGCTGCCTGCCAAGCCCCCCTCTGAGGGTCCCATTTCATGGTCACTCACTTCGCTGCCCGAAGCAGCCGGCAGTAAAACAGGCCTCTGACCCTGGGGTGATTCACCCACATCCACCCCCACAGTCCTTGGGGCAGGAGCTGGGCCAGAGCCAACCACAACAGGCGTGAGTCACCTTCACATGAGATTTGCTTGCTGCACATGTGCAGAAGCCAAATCTCACACGGAGTGTGTGTGCGCACGTCAGGGGCAGCTGCACACACATCCCAAAACTCGCTACTGGAATGTAGCACATTACTGTTCTAGTCGCAGGCCAACACTGGCGCACAGGGTAAAAGAACCCAAATGGCGGCATCTGGGCGCGTGGGCGGAGCTTGAAGCTCCCTTTATGATTGGCTCTTTGATGACGGACACACATAGCGGACTGGGAGTATTTCACCCCTGCTATGGAGCAATTCATTCATTCATTCATTCATTCATTCATTCATTCATTCATTCATTCATTGACTTACTTACTTATTAGATTTGTATGCCGCCCCTCTCTGAGGACTCGGAGTGGCAATTTCTGTTTTCTACATGTTGCCCTGTGATTGAATAAAGTTTGGATGTAAATGATGGTCAGGTTTGCATAGCTTTAATCCTAAATTAAATTCTTTCACTCCGTATTATTTAGCATTTCTCTCATCCAAATTAATGTTTCATGTGGCTGTATTCTGCCTTTCCCCTTATTTTTAAACCTTTCCTTGAGTTCCCCATACTTTTTCTTCTCTTGCATGGCAGTGCATTTAAAGCAGAGAGAGAGCATGAAAGGATTTTAAGGAGGCGGGAAAATTAACCAGAAGAAGTAAATCCCCGAGACCATCATTTCAAACGTCCCCTTGTTTTCCAGCCCGCTGTGCCAGCTCTGACCTGTCACACAGAAACATTTATTTTAGCAAAATATTATTTTAAAGTCCTGCTAACAATAATTAGGAGCAAATTGAGTTTTATCAAGTAACACAAACGAGGGGATTTCAGAGTTGGATTTCAGCTGGTATTTTAATGAAGTGTCTGTTAACAGCACAAAATCTTCTGTCACACCAGCAGCTGAGTTTCATATACAGACCTTTGATAGAGGAACCATATGTTAACACTCAGGCCCCTTAATCACAGATGACCTCATGAACTAACACTTGGGTCATCCATCACCCAGGCCACACATCTTTCCTTCTTCACATTGGCCAGGCTCAAGTGGTGTAACTACACTGGGTCCTTTCAAGACTATGGAGAGTGGACTTCACAGAGAGGCCTTAGTTCCCATCTCACCAACCACAGAGCTCCACTTCCTTGTCTTCTTCTACCAGGGGGAATTCCGTATATGCCAAGAATCCATTCCAGGAGATAAAGCAGACTCATCACTTCTACCTGCTTCTCATTCTTCTTCTTCTTCTTGAGAAATCTGTACACAGTGGACTCGGGGAGGCTCACAACATAAATGAAGCTGTCGTCCCACCCTCCCATCCTCCTCCTCCTCCTCGGAAAGTGGCAGGGAGGCCAGCACCGGCAGGAGTTGCAGGGGGCCCATTTCCTCCCCCCTCTTTTCTCAACAGCTGGTCGGCACCCGTTCCCCTAGCTACTCAGACCCAGGAAGGAGAGTGCCGGAAACGCCAAGCAAATTGTCACTCCAGAGAGCGACACTGCTGAGGTTGCAAGTCCAGGACTTAACAGTTCACTTGAACGATGATGATAGTTCAAGCCACTCCCACCTGGTCACATGGCCTGCAAGCCACTCCTATCCAGTCACATGACCATCACGCCACACCCACAAAATAAGCCACACCCACAGTGTGGCAGTAAAAAATTTGGCTGCCCATTACTGGATATGGGTTCTGCTTGAGCAGGGGTCTAGACTAGAAGACCTCCAAGGTCCCTTTCAGCTCTATTCTGATTGGTTGATTGATTGATTGATCTACATTTTTGATACAAAAATATGTCTACAGCTTCATACATAACTTGAAGAGACAGGAGAACTTGATTTTGAAAATCAACAGCAACAATCTGATTAACTTTGAATTCATGAATTGCCATTTGAATAATTCCATATTATTATGCCTGAGGAAAGCAATGGGATTTTGTTCCTCTTTAAGTGGTGGGCTCTGCAAATGGGAGCCTGGCAATTAAGCCGAGTTCCTTATTCTGATGGTCCTGTAATCTGATTAGTAAAAAAACCCCAGAAGGGTCCGCTTTCTGACTAACCATCAGTTTTATGAAAATGAAAATCCTCTTGAAATAGGCCGGGATGTTCCACCTACTACCGCTTGCCCTACATTTGAATAACCGGGTGTCCTTCGCTTCCCCTGTTTCCCCTGTAGCGCTGAATAATGTCCGAGAGGGTTTATTTTTAAATAGAGGACAATGTATCACCTGAAGCACGGGAGGAATCAAAGATCTTTTCTGCAATTGCCATTCAAGGTTGATTTAAGAGAACAACCAATGAACAACAAAGCCACTGGAATCTCCTTCCAACGCCAGAAGAAACTTTCTTTGGTGGGATACCATGACTATGACTGCCCAAAGGGGCAAATGTAAAATTCAAAGGTACATTGATCGATGTTTTTAAGAGCCAGCTTTCGAGCACTTCATTGCTCCTCAGTGTTCAGTTTATTGTGTTTTCATTTAAACGGTGCATTGATTAAGAGATTTTAAATCCCCCTCTTTTAAAAATGGTGGGAATGTTCAAAGAATTGCTGGATCACTCAAAGCAAGAGCAAAACTCAACAGGTTAAAATTTGCTAGGAATCATCATTAATTTATTAACAAAATGAATTAGTACTAATTGATAAAAATAGCCAGTAGCTTTCTATTTGAACGGCGGCAATTAGGCACATTATAGTGCGTTCTGGGCTCAACCACATGGAACCCTCTCTCCAGTTTCCCCTAGAGCAAGGGTGGGCGAAGTGGGCTCTTCTATGACATGTGAACTTCAATTCCCAGGATTCCTAAGGCAGCATGATTGACTCAGGAATTCTGGGAGTTGAAGTCCACAAGTCATAGAAGAGCCAACTTTGCCTACCCCTGCTCTAGATCAGTGATGGTGAACCTTGTTTTCCTTGGGTGCCAAAAGAGCATGTGGGCGCGCTATCGTGCTCGCATGTGTGCCCACACCCATAATTCAATGCCTGGGGAGGGTGAAAACAGCTGCTCCTGCCCCCCCCCCCCCAGGCTCTCTGGAGGCTGGAAAGGGCCTGTTTCCAAACTTCTGGTGGGCCCAGGAGGTTCGTGTTTTGCCCTCCCCAGACTCCAAAGGCTTCCCTGGAGCCGAGAGAGGGTAAAATCACCCCCCCCCTGGAGGTTCTCTGGATGCCAAAATCGCCCTCCTAGGACCTCTGTGTCAGCCAAACATCAGCTGGCCGGCACACACCTGCACGTTGGAGCTGAGCTAGGGCACCGGCTCGCCTGCCAGCAGATATGTGGGCCCTGTGCCATAGGCTCACCACCACTGCCCTAGATCTGTAAGAGTTGCAGGTTGGCTTTAAAAATCCATTTCCGAAAACAAAATCAACTCATGACTGATATATCTCTCTATTGGTTGATTTATCTAACTTATTTAAGAGCGCTGAGTGTCTACCAGGATTAATGAATTTCATAACGCCCATCTATCTGTAAAGACAAAGTCCTACGTGTCCTTAAGAAATCGAGACTCCTTCAATAATTCCGATCCCTAAATTAGCCCACTTTGCTTTTTTGGGGTGGTGTGTTGGGGGGGGGGGGAAGAGATTAGATCCAAGGATACAGTGGTACCTCTACTTATGAACTTAATTCGTTCCGTGACCAGGTTCTTAAGTAGAAAAGTTTGTAAGAAGAAACCATTTTTCCCATAGGAATCAATGTAAAAGCAAATAATGCGTGCGATTGGGGAAACCACAGGGAGGGTGGAGGCCCTGTTTCCTCCCAGGAGATTCCTAGAGAGGCCCCACAGAGGCTTCTCCCTGACTTTTCCAGCCCTGTTTCCTCCCAGGAGATTCCTAGAGAGGCCCCACGGAAGCTTCTCCCCACCTCTTCCGGTTACAGTTACAGAGGCTCAGGTTGTCAGTGGAAAATGGTTCTTGGGAAGAGGTGAAAAAATCTTGAACACCTGGTTCTTATCTAGAAAAGTTCGCAAGTAGAGGCTTTCGTAGGTAGAGGCGCCACTGTATTCCTTTAAAGGACACTTTCCCATTGTGTCATGTACAGAGTACAGAGTCTGGCTAGCCTTACGAATGCCGTCAGTTACCTCACCATTTAGGATAAATGATGACATCATTGGCAGGACGTTCTGTGCCCTGTTATACCACCGCATTAGGTAATCTTGGTGCCTGTGCTCTCTGCTGCCCCCCTCTGCCCATCGTAAATAGCGCACGTCTCTGGTGCTTCCCTCCACATTGCCCACGATCTATATTAGGCAGAATTGGGCTACACATGTATAATCGAGCGGATTTCTTATGGGTGGTAAGTCATAATTTTACCATTTAAAATAAACGCATAATTTCATTTCTAAAACCTAAGTGGAGCTTCCCCCTCCCGCCAGGCGTGTTTTGTGCCAACCTCCCCAATTATTTTGATTTTTGCGTACATTTAGGGCGAGCTCCATTTCTGGGAACCGAGTCTCTCGCGCTTGCAAGCAGATTCACGTTGCATCACAGACAGTGAAATCATTTGTGCTGACTTGTCTCTGTTCCCAGTGGAAACGCTCCTGCCAATTAAATTAAGTGATTGTCTTGATTATTATCAGAGGCTCGTGGGAGTCCATCACGCTAGGACACCGTCACTTTTATTTTATGAATTGCTTTAAGTGGGCATTGCATGAAGCTTCACCCCTTGGAAACGGGGAGGGTCTGCGAGGCTGCCTTCTGTCAGCAGCTGCAGTCGAGAGAGGGAGGCCCCGGGTTGCAAGAGGGAGAAAGGGATCCCACCAATTAAGTGCAGTCAATGCGGCTTTTAAGGGGAGGGGAAGGAGCTCCACCTGATCAGAGAGGAATTGCAACGGCAGTTAGACTTACATGCCGCTTCACAGTGCTTTGAAAGCCCCTCTAAGTAGTTTACAGAGTCCGCCTGTGGCCCCCAATAGGTTGTGTCCTTTTATGGCAGCTCATTCACCTAGGGGCCCCACCTGTCACTCAGACCTCACCTGTGGATAATAAATAATAATAATAATAATAATAATAATAATAATAATAATAATTATACAGTTGGCGGAACATAGCATTGCATGGCCAGTTCTTGGAGAAGATTGAAGGCAAAGTGGATAAAGAAAAGACCTGGTCATGGCTTACGAGTGGAATACTCAAAAAGGAGACAGAAGGACTAATACTGGTGGCACAAGAACAGGCCATTAGAACAAATGCTGTCAAAGCCAGAATTGAAAAATCAACAGACGATCCAAAGTGCAGACTCTGTAAAGAAACAGATGAAACAATTGATCACATACTCACAGACTGACTACAAGCATAGACATGATGCTGTGGCACCGATGATCCACTGGAACTTGTGCCGGAACTGCCATTTACCAGTGGCAAAGAACTGGTGGGATCATAAGCCCAAAAAAGTGGTCGAAAATGAGCAAGCAAAACTACTGTGGGACTTCCGACTTCGGACCGACCGAATTCTGAAGCATAACACACCAGACATTGTGGTCGTGGAGAAAAAGAAAGTATGGATCATCGACATCGCAATCCCAGGAGACAGCAGAATTGAGGAGAAGCAGCTAGAGAAATTAGTGAAATACGAAGATCTAAAAATCGAGCTGCAACGACTCTGGCATAAGCCCGTGAAAGTGGTCCCAGTGGTACTTGGCACGCTGGGCGCAGTGCCAAAGGATGTCAGCGGACATTTGAAAACCATCGGAATTGACCAAATCTCCACCTGTCAATTGCAAAAGGCCGCTTTACTGGGATCCACACACATAATTCACCGCTACATCACGCAGTCCTAGGTGCTTGGGAAGCGCACGACTGGTGATGAAATACGGAATCCAGCATAGTGATCTCGTTTGCTGTGTTGTATTGACATAATAATAATAATAATAATAATAATAATAATAATAATAATAATTTATTAGACTTGTATGCCGCCCCTCTCCGAAGATTCGGGGTGGCCTGGGGCCATGAATGATTGAAAGTATGTATGGTTTTTAAGCGTTATTAATATCCTTTTATGCCAGTGATGGCGAATCTAGGGCGTGAGTGCCACAGCTGACATGCAGAGCCATATCTGCTGGCACACGAGCCGTTGCCCTCGCTCAGCTCCAACATTCATGTGTGTGCGGGCAAGCTGATTTTTTGGTTGACACAGAGGCTCTGGGAGGGCGTTTTTGGCTTCCAGAGAACCTCCAGGGAGGTGGGGGAAGCCTTTGGAGCAGGGATGGGCTACCAAAATCTTTACTACCACCCTGTGGGCCTGGCTTATGCATTTTGTTTCAACATCTTTCAGTGCAAATTGGGTGCTCTGGGGTGGAGCTCCAAATTTTGCTACCGGACCTGCGTTCCTGACCGTTCCCGTAGGAGCCCACCACTGCTTTGGAGCCTGGGGAGGGCGAAATACGAGCCTGCTGGGCCCTGCAGAGGTTGGAAAACAGGCCACTTCCGGCCTCCAGGGGCCCTCCGTGGGGCAGGGGCAGCTGTTTTCTCCTTCCCCAGGCATTGAATTATAGGTATGGGCATGCGCACACTCACCCTCTTTCGGCACCCGAGGGAAAAAAGGTTCGCCATCCCTGGCTTTATTAAACCTTCTCATCAATGCTTGTTCCCTCTTCACCGAACTAATTCACAGCTGTTGCAGGAACAAGGGCAAAACGCTGCAATATAAGCTGCTGGCCGAACATGTTGCTGTTCATGTTCCCCCCCCTCACTGCTCTGGCTGTTTCCAGCGTGATTTTGCAAATATGCACCCACCACCACCCAAAGATATTAACCTCAGCATTTGCATCCCTTAACTTTGCTTAATGGCTCTGCTTAATGCGTAATAGAGTTTCAGATAAGGCGAAGGCCTCCTCCTCTTCCTCCTCTTCCCCCGAAAGCAAAGCCAGGCATTAAACAAGCCATTTCTTACCCCAGGAACTGGATGCTGGAGATGTGCGGCTCATTGGAAGTCTTCTTCCTATATGCTCAAGTGTCCCTGGAGAATTTGGAAAGCTGCACATGAATATGTAGACCAGCAGAAGACAAACAAAGCAGATGCTGAGCTGATCTCTTTGGGGCATCTTACATCACAGAAGCTAACATATGGCTCTCCATCTTCTGTCCCCCCCCCCCCCCGCCCTGCACCCCCGCCCCCTACCAATATCATTCCTTTCCCTTCCCTGAAACGATAAGATGCTTAAAAGGCTATCTCTTTTTTTTTTTCATTTGCTGCTATGCAGCGAAAGGACAAATTGTGGGGCAGGATTGTGCTGGAAATGTGCAAAAGACTATTGTTAAGGCCTTTATAACTCCACAGCTGCCTGCCGTAGCAATCCAAAGGGGGCTTATTTTATTTTATTTTGGTTTGGTTTGGTTGACTTTAGTTTAACTTAGTTTAGTTTGTCCAACATGTATGAGATAAATCTTATGCTTAAGACTTTCCACCATTTTTGTAGCCGAAAGGCTGGCCAGAAAAATGGTGGAAGGTCTTAAGCATAAAGCTTATCAGGAAAGACTTTGTGAACTCACTCTGTAGAGTCTGCAGGACAGAAGGAAAAGGGGGGACATGATCGAGACATTTAAATATGTGAAACGGTTCAATAAGGTTTAGGGTGGAAGTGTTTTTAATAGGAAAGTAAACCCAAGAACAAGGGGGCACAATCTGAGGTTAATTGGGGGAAAGATCAAAAGCAACATGAGAAAATATTATTTGACTGAAAGAGTAGTAGATCCTTGGAACAAACTTCCAGGAGACGTGATTGGTAAATCCACAGGAATTGAATGTAAACATGCCTGGGATAAACATGGATCCATCCTAAGATAAAATACAGGAAACAGTATATAGGGCAGACTAGATGGACCAGGAGGTCTTTTTCTGCCGTCAGTCTTCTATGTTTCTACGAGATAACAGGTATAAGCATAAACATGGACATGATCTACAGGAAATGAGTACAAATAAATGGGGACAGTAGGACAGGGATGGTAGAGCACGCTGGTGGGCTTATGCACGTCCCCTTATGGACCTCTTAGGAATGGGGTGAGCCCCATGGTAGATATTTAAGGCTGAAACTGTGGAGGTTTGTGGATGTAACCACAGAGTCAAGTAGAGCATTCCAGGCATCGCCCTGAAGTCGTATTTTCTACCATCGGGTTTGGAGCGGTTTGCCTTGAGTTTGTATCTATTGTTTGCCCGTGTTTTATTGTGATTGAAGCTGAAGTAGTCGTTTACAGGTAGGAGGTTGTAGCAGACAATTTTGTGTACTATGCTTAGGTCAGACTGTAGGCTCCAATATCTGAGCTTCAACTCCAGTATCTGTGGTTCCCCAAAACAGCCAGGGCTGATTTCCTTTAGGATGGTTGCATGCTTTTCAACAAAAAAAGAAGTTCCTTTCTTGAGGGAAGCTCATTAATCACAATTTGCTTACAAGTCTGAGATAGTTTCGCCTGCTCTCTGTCCCCCTTGAAGACCCTTATGCCAAGTATTCCAACATAGCAAGGAAGATCAAAACATATGCCTCCCATGGGCTCAGTCCACCCAGATTGTGGTTTTCCCTTGTGGAGAGAGTCCAGTCCAAGACGTCCTTTCAGGTTGCATGTATCATTTCTCCATCAGAGTTTATGTTTGAGACAATCACTCTTAGCAAGCCCAGTATTAGAACACAAAATACTTGAGCGTCTGCCATGAGCTCAGACTGTTCCATTTCTCAGTTCTACAGCAGCCGAACGTGAGAGGGCTGAAGTCCAGTTTGCTTGTCGAGGAAGACCATTTCTTTGGAGTATAAGATGCAACCTTTTCCTCTCTAAAAGAGGCTAAAAATTTGGATGAGCTTTTTGGGTGAGAAGTGAAATATCTTCAAGGAAAAATGAAGCCCCGTTGCCTTTTGCCAAAGCCCCTTTCGAGACCACCAGAGAAGGTATTCAACACTTGACCCGTCTCCCTGCTGCCTATGTATGGACAGATCCCCTGTTCTGCTTTGTTTGAAGCCGGAAGGATCATTAGTAGTAACCCTTTAGTCCGGGATAGTTCTATCCTGCCCCCACCCCTCTTGTAATAGCATATTACTAATGCCGCACAACGCAGCCCTATCTGCCTTTGCATTCAAATGTGCCCCATACCGCTGAGTAACAGATTACCTACTAATATAATTAGTTTCACCCACTGTTAATTGTGGCAGATGGTAATCTATCTGAGTAGCCAAAATTGCATTAGCTTCCAATAGGATTTGCATATATTCAGTCACGTTTCTCTACTACCTAGCATTAAGGCTTCCACTGTCAAACATGTGGATTGCTGGGGAATAAGTAATATTTAATAGCATTAACCGAGCCCATCTTGCTCTCGGTATCCAAATCTTTTTATACGCTTGTCAATTCACCCGGATCACTTGGTTGGCAGAATTGACCGTGACTTTTCTCCTCCTTACAAAGGAAGAAGAAGGGAGACATGGTCACAAGAGCTCAGGAAACCCCCTTGCTTCTTGGGCTTCAGGCCGTGCCAACAAGGGGGATTCTGAATCTGCAGAAAATGTACAGATAATCCTTGGCGAATGATGGTTTATTTTGTGGGTGTGGCTTGCCAGCCATGTGACCAGGTGGAAGTGGGTTGATGATCATGTGACTGGGGGTGGCTTAAGGGTCATGTGACTGGCTTAAAGGTGGCCAACTTGACATCATTCACGTCCAGGGTTTGGGTCAGGGTGCCCGGCCTCTCCTCCCTTCAAAGAGGGACAATTTCCCTCTCTATTTACTATGACTGAACATACAAAATATACTATTTAATTCTATGTATATGTGCCATATATGTACATACATATTACACACAGGCACAGAAAAATATTATTATTATTATTATTATTATTATTATTATTATTATTATTATTATTATTATTATTATTTTATTGGATTTGTATGCCTCCCCTCTCCGTAGACTCAGGGCGGCTAACAACAGTGATAAAAACAGCATGTGACAATCCAATATTAAAACAGCTAAAAACCCACACCCACAAACCATATGTCATCTACTATACAAACTGTATGTGTATGTACACACACACACACACACACACACGCACAACTCTTCTAAAATTATACACATTCAACCTCATTTACTGCAATAGGGAAAAAATACCCAGAGCCCAGAAGGGGGAAAAATAAAAACAATTCAAAATTTTTCTACCGGTTCTTCGTATTTGACCAAATTTTTTCTACCTGTTCTGCGTACCTGACTGTACCCGTAGGAGCCACCACTGATTGTAAGTTTAACACTCGTGCGTAATGCTAAATAACCACTTCAACATCTCCCAATCCAATTAAGATCCTCCACCTCTCCTGAGCTCTCTGTCTCTGATAAAATTGTTTCATAGTTCAAAGCACCAATAGATATTTGTAGATTTCAATTTCCAAAAGACATATTTCCCATTATGTTCTCTCACTCAGCATATTCCAGGAACACCAGCAAAGCATAAGAACAGCTGTGGCAAAATTCATTAAAACATCTGACTGAGGATATTTTCCAAATTTCTTCTGCAGTGCTCAGTCATCTCTATCAAATACTTATTTTAATCATTTTAAGGGTGTAACACTCTCGCCCACACGTTCATGTGCTCATCTATTATTCTATCATTTGGTCTTTATTTTAATTGCCTTGGCAACAAGGAACAGGGGTTTCTCCCCCACCCCCTCCGTTATACTTACATGTATTAGCATTTAAAATATTAGAGAATAAATGCCAAGTTAAGGATAATCACTTCGAGTTGACCTTCCGTGGTGGTAGTTGGTTTCAAAGTACGTTCTGAGGAACCTTGAGGTTCTTCAGAAGTTTATTGGGGTTAATTCAACAAAAAGATTAATAGTAAAAGTACCTGAAAATATGTCCACTCTGACTGATTTATCTCTGCAACGCATGAGCTTAGTTCAAAAGGTGATAAAAAGATCTGGCCAGTACATTGGTGAAGGAGTTAGTTTGAAAACACAGAGCTTGAAACCCCAGGGCTTAGTGAAATAGTGGTGTATATCAGAGGTAGAGTTTACTTACTTTCCCTATCGCTTCGCTCACCCATACCCAGGGGTGGGCAGCAGGCAGGACGGGGTGGAACACAGTTCCACCGGCAGAGATGAAGATGCGTTCGCAGCTCCAGCTGATCGGCGGCTGTCACTTCCTGGATTGCTGATCTCGTCTCGTCTCTCATTCGCTGGCTCAGGAATTCTGGGAGTTGAAGTCCAGATATCTTTAAGTTGCCAAGGTTGGGAAACACTGCCCTAGAGGATCCTAGGAATAAGATGGAGGTAGAGATGGAAGACAATCACTTATGCAGGGGTGGGCTTCAAAAAGTTTAGCCAGGTTGCTGGCTGGGTGTGAACATTTATTTTGTTTATTTATTTGTCAAAACATGTACAAAATAATAGGTATGGTATAAACATAAACAAAAGCAAGTAGGTATAGGTAAATTTGGACAATAGGGCAGTAGGACAGGGAGGGTAGGCACAATAGTGCGCTTATGCATGCCCCTTAGAGACCTCTTAGGAGTGGGGTGAGGTCGATAGGGCGTGTATGCCCTGTTGGTACCACTCCTGGTTCTGGTCACAAAGCCATTTCTGCACTGCACAAATCACCTCTTGGTCATCCTCAAAATGTCTAACCAGCGACTAACCGTACTTCTGTCGACTGCAGATTCTCCATAAACTGTGCTCAAATCCTCAGATGATTGTTCAAGTTACATCATCTGCAAAATAAGACAAACCAGGCCATGTTGGTTGTTTACTTCACTAAACGCGCAGAGGTCCAGAAACTAACGTTCAGTTTCTTACTTTTTCATACATCAATTCTTTCTGCATGTCACACTGCTTAGAGTTTAGGTCACAGCCAATTTGGCCAATAGTATTTAGGAAAGGTGGAAATCCATAAGAATTACAGTCCAAAACCTCTATCGTTTGCCCTTCTTCCTCCTCATCAAACTTCCCTACGTTGTTCTATGCGTCTTTGCTATGTATGGAATTTATGAACACATCAGCTGTTATAGATTAGTTCGTGCAAAGGAGTATAAACAAGAGAGTTATTATTATTCAGTGGAGGGACAAAACCTACAGCTGATCAGTAATAGCCGTGGATGATTCCTTTGCAATATCTGGCAACAGCATCTGGAGTGTTTTTTCCTGAAGAAAAGGGCCATTGATCCAATTCCTCTGAGTTGTTTTGATTAAACTTCTCCGTGCTCTTCTGTCACCCCCTGATTTCTTTCAAGAATAGATGGCATAGCATAGCATAGCATAGCATAGCACAGCACAGCACAGCACAGCATAGCATAGCACAGGACAGGGAAGGGATAGAACAACACTACAATTTTAGATTATTATCTTGTCAGTTTGAATACTTTTGCGTGATAACCTTTGAAACATATCAGCACTGACATTTTTTTATGCCCAGGAATCTGGAGAGAATCTTTAGTGATTGGCAGTCAAAATACGGTATGTGAACAAACTCCATTGAGAAATAACTCTTGTGAAGATAAGAAATCTATCTGTGCTCCTAGACCTGGGATATTGATGTTTGTAGCCGCCCTATGAAATGAGCATGAATGTTTGAGTTGGCTCTGAAAACGGCCTTGAGATTATTAGCCTTCTGAACAGCTTGCTCGATAAACCAATTTAACCAAAGTATTAGGATCTATGCTGATTTAATCCTGCTATGCCAAGAGGGGCAGATCATCTTTAGCTCTGCTGTGTGTCACTTGAACTGGTGTGTGGATACCACGGCAAATCCCACTCATTAAGCTCAAGTATGATTACTTTAAGTAGTTTGTATATTTCATTCTAAATCCTGCTCTCCATTAAGTCCTTCCTAATGCTTTCAGAAGAAACCTCCATCTCGCCACCTAATGGTCACACAGGGGAACTGCTAGATAAAGTTGTTTATATAAATAAAAAGGTAAATTTCTGCTTGTTCAAAATCTTCAATCTCTGAAAGTTCGTCACCGATTGCTTTGAAATTTTGACGTAAGGTTGAATTTGAATACACGTGTGTTTTTATATACCTATATTATATAGATGTCACACCTGTGACAGGTAAAACCATGGAGGTGCTTAAAACAGGACCTTCTTCACCGATTGCTTTGAAATTTTGACCCAATGTTGCATTTGAATATGTGCATGCTTTTATATACCTACCATTATATAGATATCACACCTGCGACATGTAAAACAGCACCAATAAAGCTGTATGGCGAATGCTTTCATTCCCCATACATGAACTAAGGACCGTTGTCTTAATTAGATTGGATCCCACAATGACATCGCCTTGGCTCTTGCATCGTCCGAAATAGCTGCGGCCTTGCTACCAGGTGGAAGAACTGTTCATTCCATTTTGAAATGGCCATTCAACATGCAACACGCAAAGGTCTTGCCCTCTCTGCAACTCCCTTCCTCCAGAGTTTATGCCAGGCTGGGCATCCAGCAAAGAGACACTTTTGTTGCGTCTCTTTCTGCTTTCCCACTGCCTCAGTTTCACTTTGGGAACACAGATAGTCCTTGACTTGTGCCCAGAGTTGGGACCAAAATTTCTGTGGCTGAGCAAAACGGCTCCTGAATGGATCATGGCTGATTTGATGACTGTTTTGCCAAGCAATTCGCTGCAGTTGTTAAGTGAATCATGAGGTTGTAAAAACAAAGATAGAAACATAGAAACAAAGAAGATTGACGGCAGAAAAAGACCTCATGGTCCATCTACTCTGCCCTTATACTATTTCCTGTATTTTATCTTAGGTTGGATATATGTTTATCCCAGGCATGTTTACATTCCGTTACTGTGGATTGACCAACCACGTCTGCTGGAAGTTTGTTCCAAGCATCTACTACTCCTTTCAGTCAAATAATATTTTCTCATGTTGCCTTTGATCTTTCCCCCAACTAACTTCAGATTGTGCCCCCTTGTTCTTGGGTTCACTTTCCTATTAAAAACACTTCCCTCCTGAAACTTATTTCACCCTTTAATAACAGATTTAAATGTTTCGATCATGTCCCCCCTTTCCCTTCTTCCCTTCTATAATAATAATAATAATAATAATAATAATAATAATAATAATAATAATAATTTCCCTTTTTAACAGCACCATTGACTACCTTGCCCAAACAGGTTGTATATCTACTTTAATGACATTAATAAATATTACTGTGGCTCTGAACTTTTACAAATTCCTTCAACATGATTGATTTCATTTTAAAGGACTAGAAAAAGCAAAGTTTGGCTGAATTTATAATGGAGGAGACTTCAACCTTGGATTCTCTGATTCATAAATTGTCCCTTTTCTACTATTGACATCTCTTCCTAGGCCCTGTTGTTGCAAGATTGAAAAAACAAGCGCAATTATTCAAATTAAAAATGATTTGAGTTTGACATGATTGTTTTGAATTCGAAAGTCATTGTTCTACCCTTTTCAGACGTGTTCTGATGCCGCTTTGATCGTGCTGGAAGTCTTCCAAGCTCTTAATGGCCTTATTTGGAATTCAGAAAATATGTTTCAAGTTTGAAGCAGGTTTGCATTGTCCAAGTTGGCATCTCACAAACGTAATATATTAATCATAAATCTGTCAGTCTCTTAATGATCTGGAGACAAGGCAAGGTTGCCGATGTCCCTCCCATGTTCCAGAATCTTCTGGATAGATATCTTGGCTTCCACTTCCCTCTTCAGATGGCTCTGTCACCAGACCTTATTCATGTATTTACCTAACTTCTATGGCTACCCATCTCAGTAAGTGAATTTGGGTGGTAATTCAAGGGGCGAATTCCTGCACGCTCACACAGTCAGTTTCTTTCCAGCTCTAAGAGGTGCTAACAATGTTCCTAGCTCTTACCGATTTGCAAGCTCTTTCATTGTTACTCTCTCTAAAGAATGTTTTTTCAGCCCTAAGTCTTTGCAAGCTTTTTTTCATTCCTCTACTTGGTCCAAATGTCTTTTTCCAGCCCTAATCAGGTGCTAACGATGTTCCCAGTGCTTATTGGCTTGCAGGCTCTTCTCTCTCTCTCTCTCTCTCTCTCTCTATCTATCTATCTATCTATCTATCTATCTATCTTATACCCAGGTGCATCTCACACTCCAAAAAATACGGTATTCTTATTTTCTTACCTTGATGGCTAATATGAGACATAATTTCAGACCTAGAAAGCCAGTTAATATTCCCTGGAAGACACACTCAAATATTATTATTAAGCAATTCTTTATCCATAATCTGCAGATTGTGGGATATATATTTGGGATAGAAGGATAAGTGACCTAGTGGAGCTTTATTTCCAATTCCTGGTGCCGGAGAAATGTGGTTCATGTACAACTACCTATTCTCTATTCCTACTCACATTGTATCATTGTGTAACGGTCTTATACAAAACACATTCTGACTTGCACAGACAGCTGAGAAACAGACTTTTTTCACCTCCTGGGGAAAATAATTACAGAACAACAAGTATGATGTGAATTGTTTGCATGAAATCAGAAACAAGGAGTTACAGATATAGCTTACTCAGTGTGTACACGAAGAAGGAAATACAAAGAGGCCAGAATTGCCTAGAGGTTAATTCTCTGCCTTACAAGGCAAATGTTGCAGGTTCAAGTCCCAGTGAGGGTATGGCTAGCGGATGAGGCCAAAATAAGGCCGAAATAGATCTATCCTAGTCTCCCTAATTTTCAAATTCAGCAAAAAAACATGTGACATATATTGTAAAAGCAAAGCTTTTCTTGCTGCTGTACATCTTTATCACAGCCAAAGGCCAATGATATTAATTAATCATATTAATTACTAACAAACAAAATGAAACACTTTTTTCATAAAATAATACATTTCTATAATAAAATAAAATACAGCTTACTCTATAGTACTCTCTACTACAATAAAGTAAGATGCAGTCTACTGTACTGTACAGTCTATTACAAAAATAAAATAAGATACTGGCTACTAATATTATACAACATGATATCTACTTGAGGAGTTACACTGCAGTTGTGAGTGTAAGTATTTACACCAAATTTTGCCAAGTTGTAGATAATATAGTCATCCTTATGTGATAAAATCCCAAAACAACAAAACAAGAGCAAACAGCTTGGGAATTTCAGCAGAATTGAAGTAATGTACTTACAGTGAGTATCTGTAAAAATTACAGTATAAAAGCGTATGGATAACATTTTCAATTGCTACTGATCCTCCAGGGCAGAAATGCTCCTTTAAGGAATATGACTATATTTGCTCTGTAGATCTGTCAATCGCCATGTATCGAATGCTGCTCTTATGAATACTCTCCTTTGTTTAGATGATATCAAAAAGAGAAGATTTCCCTCTAGAGCGAATGACCCCAGTCTCTGATTCCATCAGATAATGACACCATGTCGCTGAAGATCAATATTGTCCAATTGTTGCCTCACAGATGTTGCAACTTGCTTGTAGCTCAGGGAAAGAAGCGATTCAGGGGAGAAACGGACTTCTGCTGGGACGGAAAGATATTAGTGGATATATGGGGCACCAGATCAGTCAGCATCCCACAATTATTCAGAAAAGAATTGCAAATCAGGCTCTAGGTTTCTTTTTTTTAAATAATCTGAGAAACATAGAAGATTGACAGCAGAAAAAGACCTCATGGTCCATCCAGTCTTCCCTTATACTATTTCCTGTATTTATCTTTATTAAATATTTACATAACAGGACAACCAAACACAATACAGACTCTCAGTTTCAATAGCATTCCAATCTGTGAAGCTGTGTTTTTGATCAACTCAGAAGCGATAATATTGATATTATTTCTTACACGATACTTTGTAATTAGATTTGAGTTGCAAATATTTAAACAACCATTAGATGGTAGCATAGAGATATTCAGTGTCATGCTGCCATCTAGTGGTTATGTTATTTCTTGATTTCCAATTAACTGATTAATCAAAATGTAATGGACCTTTAGAGAAATGTCAGAAGCATTTCCACTGAAATTTAATTTATGATATTGGATTATACGAATTTAGTTGATCTGATCCCATCTCTTGAAGTGACAGTGAAATATAGAATTTGCTTGTGAAATAACTGATTGCTGAAGCTCATATTCTGTAGCTGTGGACATTTCAGTATAATTTAAGGACACTAATCAAACAAAAAATAAAGTTTGTCATATGGCTATATTTTAAATCAGTATATTTAAAAATCAAAACAAAAAAATCTTAACTATAACCCATGTGTTACATTTTCTGAAGATATTCTTGATGATTTAATATACAATTATGAGTTGTCATAATTACCCATTTTTCTGTATATCTTACCAACCTTGGCCACTTGAAGATATCTGGACTTCAACTCCCAGAATTCCTTAGCCAGCATTCATTGGCTGGGGAATTCTGGGAGTTGAAGTCCAGATATCTTCAAGTGGCCAAGGTTGGGAAACACTGCTTTAGAGGCAGACAAAACAAGCAGCTCAAGCAGTTTGATTTCCTGTTGATTTAGTTTCATTTCTCCTTCGCTGGGCCTTCCAGCAGCCGCCTTCAGTCCTCCCTCCCTTGTTCTCTTGTAAGGAAAATGAAAGAGATGACGGAAGTCTTTATTCCGGCTGTGTTCAAGTGGGGGTTTTAAGGCTTGCTAAGATCATATGCTATTTTATGCGTGAGTTTTCCATTTCTGCAGTAGTTAGCAATATGAAATTCTTAACACATTTTATCCAGGGGGAAACTGCCTGATTGAAGTTACTTTTTAAAAAAATTCTGCTAATACTCTGTAAAGAAACAGAAAAATAAATTGTTGTATAAATTGTTTATTCAGGGAGAGAATTTCCAATTGTCTTTTGTTTCTGTCCAACTTGCTTACGTAGCAATTTCATGTAGTAAAATGGGGAAAACTGCATTCAAATCATATTAAACCATATTCAGAATTTAGAATCCTCCTTTCTTTCACTTGGCACCGTTTCCTCCAATAATGGCCTGACTTTTGCTACTAGATCTTTGAAACATGTATTTTCTTTTTTCTCTAGAGATGTACACTTTCTTTTCTGAAGTTGAAAAATCTTCTCCCCCCCCCCAGTAAACAATCGCTGAAAGTTCAACACAAAAGCTACTCCATTGGTCATTTAGCTCTCTGTGCATATTTAGCACTTGGGGGTGGGGGATATTTAATTTGCCAAATTTGAGATGAGACTCAGCTTCACTTTCAGGTCCTAAAAGCAGGCAATTCAACTTGCCTCCTTCTCCTGCACCATGAACTGGTCACATGAAGCAGTGCTACCTGGTGTCCTTATGAACTTAACCATCACTTACATTAAAACCCGAAGATCGTGAAAAGAAAAAGCCAGCTGTTCAAAACTGCTGAAGTTCTTAAGAACAATACAGTTCATCTGTCTGGAACCCACACTGAATTTCGGACATAAACACTCTAGAAAAGGTCCAGAGATGCTTCTAGTGAAGAGCCCTCCACTCCTCCACTCGCAACAGAACCCCCTACGCAACCAGACGTACAATCCTGGGTTTAGAAACCTTAGGACTACGTCACCTTAAACACGATCTAAACATAGCCCATAAAATCATCTGCTACAACGTCCTTCCTCTCAACGACTATTTCAGTTTCAACCACAACAACACATGAGCACACAACAGATACAAACTTAAAGTAAACCGCTCCAAACTCAACTACAAGAAATACAACTTTAGTAAATGAGTAGTTGATGCATGAAACCAGACTTTGTAGTATCGTCACCTAACCCCAAAAACTTGACCCTTAGACTCTCCACGGTTGACCTCTCCCGATTCCTAAGAGGTCAGTAAGGGGTGTGCATAAGTGCACTAGAGTGCCTTCCGTCCCCTGTCCTAATGTTTCTCTCTTACTAGTATCAGTTATATAAGTATTGTTATATCTCTGTATACCACCAATACATACTTGACAAAAGAAATACATAGAAATAATAAATAAATAGAAATAATAACTAACTAACTAACTAACTAACGAAAGAAAGAAAGAAAGAAACACAAAAAGAAGCAAATTCTTGTAAACAGATGTCAAGGTCAGATACTTGTAGAATAAATTTCATCTCCAGCGGATCCCTGACCTAGGATGGTGGTAACGTGTTTAGCCTCCAGTCCTGCCAAAGAGTGGTTTACTTAATGACTTTTCTTGTCTCCTTACCCCCCACGCACCCTCCTCTAAGGCCAACCACCTTTGACGGAAAAGAGTTTGTTAAGAGAGCTCCATGTCATTGAAAAACAATGGCGGTTAACCCTCCTCATCAACAGATGTTAACTGCAAAGTGATAATACAGAGGAGGGCAGGGAGGCGAGACGGGCCGTTGTTCCAGCCGAAGTTCGTCTTGGTAAACCAAAAGACCCACAGGATCCCCGATCCCAGCCGGATTTCATACTGCTTTTCCAAATACCCAGCCCTCTGCCTGGTCTGCTTTGATGTTCTCTCCCAGATGGAGAACACTGTACTTCCCCCTCTGCCTGAGCAAATAAAGGCAAAGACATGGGAGTTTTCTCAGCAAATACAGTCAGATGGCTTAGGCACGGCTGCCTTTCATAGTGCAATCCTTGGAATTGAGTCAGGCCACTAGTGGACCGGAGCTAAAAAAACATTGAGTGATGTCCCAAGAAAAGGCAAGGAAAAGGAGAAGGGTGTGCTCAAGAGGGCCCAGAGAACACTGAGGACAGGTCATAGTTTTATGGAAAAAATTAGGCCTCCTCACTTATCCACACTGGCACCGAAGGGCTGCAAAAAAATTTTAATACCACACTGTAGGCGTGGTTTATTTTGTGGGTGTGGCTCACTGGCCATGTGACCAAGTAGGAGTGGTTTGATGATCATGTGACCGGGGGGGTGGCTTAAAAATCATGTGACTGACTTAAGGGTGTCCTTGTTTCCTCCCAGGAGATTCCTAGAGAGGCCCCACGGAGGCTTCTCCTCACCTTTTCCACCCCTGTTTCCTTCCAGGAGATTCCTAGAGAGGCCCCACGGAGGCTTCTTCCCGCCTTTTCTGGTTACAGTTTTGGAGGCTCGGGTTCATATGTGGAAAAGGTAGAAGTGAGAAGAGGCAAAAAAATATTGAACACCCAGTTCGTATCTAGATAGGTTCGTAAGTAGAGGCGTTCGTAGGTAGAGGTACCACTGCACATAAACGCACAGAGAGAGACGCACATACTTTATGTATGACTTTGAGGAAATTCCACTAGTCCAAAGCCGAGCAACAAATAGAGAAATAAAGTCAATTAAATGTGCTTTCCCTCTCTCTCCCGCGTATGGTGGGCGCATGCGTGTGCTGGTCTACTAATACATATGCACAATCAGGTGGCTACACAGACCCAGGCCCTGCTCACTCACACATTGTTTTTACATTTAAATATATATTGCTTTTAAATTTTAAATGTAGATGCGCCTGATAAGAGCAATGTCAGCAGAGAAATTAGATTGTGAAGTCAAGTGAAGAATCCTCTTCGTTCAGGTGGTTCAGGCGGCCATCAACGTTTCCACTGCGGGAATTCGGCACGGCACCCAAAGCAGAATGAAGAGGGGGGGGATCCCCCCTACTTTCTGCCCCTCCTTCTTAAATGGGGCAACTATTCTAATAACCCACTGATATTGTAATCTTGCAGTAACACTATTTTATGGACTCGGGTTTCAATAATCCAATCAAGCCCAAAACTGGGCTGGGGTTTATTTATTTATTTATTCGATTTTTATGCTGCCCTTCTCCTTAGACTTATTATTATTATTATTATTATTATTATTATTATTATTGTGTTATTGCGACACAAGGAAAACCAACCAAACCAAACCGTCCTCAACTTACCACCAGAATTGAACCCAAAATTTGTTTAAGTAGGTCAGTCGTTAAGTGAATTTCACCCCATTTTATGACCTCTCTTGCTACCGTTATTGAGGGAATAACTGCAGTCCTTAAGTTACTAACTCGTTTACTCAATTAATCTGGCTTCCCCCCCAATGACTTTGCAGGTGAGAAGTTTGCAAAAAGTGATCACCTGAACACCCAGATTCTGTGACCGTCATAAATATGGATAAGTTGCCACATGTCTGATATTCGATCATGTGACGATTGAGTTGTTGCAATGGTCGTTAAATGGAAAACCCCCCCAGTAATTTTCAGTATTGTAACCAAACTAGTGATGAACTGCTGCCCCCACAGGGAGGGGGGGCACAATGGGGGTCGTATGTTTATGCAACATTTATTGAATACTTAATAGTTTTTTTAATTGTCCTTCCTACTCTAGTACCTTAATAGAATCCTTTATTACTTTTAAAACAGGAAATAATTAAATAGTATGCTTTTACCCGTAAATGCTTTAATCATTTTAATCATTATCTAGAACTGAACTTTTATAGCAATTAAAGAAAATTGAGCTACTTGCCTAATCCGTTATCATACTGAACCTTGTGGGTTCAGTACAAAACCTTAAAATGTTGCTGTGCTCCTCAAGAAATAATGCAAATAATTTGTCCTTTTTGTGGTTATTCCAATAATGTCACTTAATCAACTGAGAAAGAGTCCAAGCACCTATTTGAAAACTTATCTTGGTCGGTAAGCCACTCCCACCCAGTCACATGACCTTTAAGCCATCCTCTGGTCACACGGCTGACAAGCCACTCCCCCCACCCAGTCACATGACCATCAAGGCACACCCACACAATAAGCCCCGCCCCGCAGTGTGGTAGTAACATTTTTTGCAGCCTTTCACTGCTTCCAATGGCCACCAAATGAGCTGCTGGGAGCTGAGGGCTTTGTTGCGTGAATTCTGTGACTGACAGAAGGTTTTTCTTAGCCCATCAGAAATCTATCTAGGAGGCTTTTAGGCTCTTGGAAGCACCTGGGAAATAATTCCCAAATTACGCCTGCATTTCTACCCAGGTCTTGTAAAGTTTTCCAAGGCAGAGGTTGCCAAATGAGGCCTCCGTTATAATGCCCAGAGTCATCTAGCAAATCTAAAATCAATACCCCCATTTTTATTCTAAGTTTAAAAGTGCTGCCAAGTATATTAATGTGTCCGTTGCGCCTCCTTGTCTGCATTTCTGCTTTTGTTCATTTCTGAATGTTTACTTCTTAAGACACGGACCGCCAGATTATTTCAGCCTCTGAAGATAATGGAGTACAATTACAGAGATGGAAAGGATCTTGAGGATCATCTAGCCCAGGGGTCCTCAAAGACTTGTGGACTTCAACAAATACCTTCAATTTGCCAAGGTTGGGAAACACTGGCCTATGGCACACACGCTATAAGTTCGCCATCACTGCTGTTATGTTTGCACGTTGCTTAATAAAGGAGACCACCGATTGGACCAGATGCAGCCAATAGGAAACCGCAGGCGCGACCAATAGAAAGCCTGCAAAGCGCAGCCAACGGGAAGACAGATCTTTGTCGAATCTCTTCTTAAAAATCTTCGGTATTAGAGCATCTCATTTCTGGAGGCAAGTTGTTCCACTGACCAATTGTTGTAACTGACAGGAACTGTCTCTTTAGTTCTAGCTGGAATCTCTCCTTCTTTAGTTTCCAACCATATTTCGTGTCCTGCCTTCAGTTGCTTTGGGGAACCCTCTTCCTTGTGGCAGCCCTTTAGATATTGGAACATTGCTATTGCGTCACTCCACTAGTCCTCATCAGACCGGATTGCTGATGTTCTCCTCATCCTTGTGGTGGGCCTCACATTCTGATCTTAGCTGAACCTCTAAGATTTTAATCAATATTGATTGTTTCTTCACTGCTTATTTGACCCCCATGACAATCATTAAGTGTTGGACCACATGGTTCTTGACAAATGTCTCTTTCTCTTTTATGTTGCCGATCAGTTTCCGGTCACAATTCAAAGTGTTGGTTATGACCTATAAAGCCCTTCATGGCATCGGACCAGAATACATGCCTTCTGCCGCACGAATCCCAGCGACTGGTTAGGTCCCAGAGAGTTGGCCTTCTCCGGGTCCCGTCGACAAAACAGTGTCGTCTGGCGGAACCCAGGGGAAGAGCCTTCTCTGTGGTGGCCCCGACCCTCTGGAATCAACTCCCCCCCAGAGAATCTAATAAATAAATAAATGTACACTGAGAGCATCTGCACCAAGACAAATTCCTTGTGTGTCCCATCACACTTGGCCAATAAAATTCTATTCCATTCTATTCTATTCTATTCTATTCTACTCTATTCTACTCTATTCTATTCTTCTGCTCATACAATACACAATTTCAGGCAGATCCACCCATTTTCAAGCATTGAAACACAGGAGCAGCCAGGACTCTAGGCTCCTTCCAGATTCTCCATGTCCATAATCTTAGGGCCACACTTGGAGAGGAGCGATGGTGACATCCAGGCCAAAAGGCTGGGCTCCTTCCTTCCACCCTCCAGCCGAGCTTTCCTCCAAGGTAATTTGGTATCTGCTCAGCAGACTATTGAGGTGGTTGTTTTTGGCTCTTACAAGAGAACTGATCCCTGAAGTGAAGCCAAGAACTTGTAATCGTTTGCTTTGACTGTTTGTTCAACAGTCTGGTTTTCTTGGGCCTTGGAGAAGTTTGATGACAGGCTGACGTCCAGTTCCAAGGAGCTCCACAGTCCTGGAGAAGATGCTGAAGTTGGTACTAAAGGTCCAAGGTCCTTAGGTGCATTATTATGAAAAGTGCAATTCTCAACACTGTCCAGGGCATCTAAAGAAAATGTATATAAAACGTTTTACCATTAGCATCACTCCCCCACAAGGCTAGCAAAGATTTCACCTGATTTATCTCCCAAATGTTGGAAGTGTAAAGAAAAAACTTGGCACCTACTAACACAGGTGGTGGATTGGTCCACAGGCAAAGAGTTGCTAGAACAGGATTTATTTATTTATTATATTTGTGCGCCGCCCCTCTCTGGAGACTCGGAGCGGTTCACAACAGGAATATAAAACAAAACAGTCCAGAGGCTTCAGTGAGGCCTGTATATATGCATGGAGTGAGCTGCGCACGCCTGTGCATGGGGAGAGCATTGCATTATGGGTGTGAGCACGTGCGCAAGCCCTACCATACACGTACATGCCCTTTTGGCACCCAAGCAAAAAAAGGTTCGCCATCACTGCTGCTAGAGATGAATCCTTGGTCCATTCCATTGGACTATTTGCTTTGGAGGTCAGACAATATATGGGAAATTTTCATTCCCAGTTTTTAGAAAATCCGTGGGAACACGTGGCAGTTTGCACCAAGAAGAGGGCAGCTGTGTTTATTTTCTAAGTCTGTACGAGGCAGCTCAGAGTCAGGACAATTAACGTGGGTGCTACTATTATTATTCTTAGAAGAGACATTTTAAAAAGATTTTTATCCTGACTTGATTATGTTTATAAATAATTCAAGGCGGTGAACATATCGAATACTCCTTCCCACTCCCCCCCTTTTTTTAAACCACAACATCAACTCTGTGTGGTTGATCTGAGAGAGAAAAGGACTGACCCAAAGTCATCTTCCATGTTTAAGGCAGGGCTAGAAGTCCCCGTCTCCTGGTGTCTCGCCTGGTGCCTCAAGGTATCAAGCTAGAAACTAGGAGATTGTAAATTCTGCTCTTGTAGTAGATACAGAGCTACCTGGGTGATCCAGGACCAGTCACTCTCTCTGTCTCAGCCCTAGGAAAGAATAGCCATAGCAACAGCTTACAAAACTTTCACCAGACCAATCCTTGAATACAGCTCATCTGTCTGGAACCCTCTAGAAAATGTCCAGAGATCCTTTACGAGAAGAGCCCTCCCCTCCTCCACTCACACTCCTACAAAACTAGACTTAAAATCCTGGGCATAGAAAGATTAAAACTACGTCGCCTTAAACACGACCTAAGCACAGCCCATAAAATCATCTGCTACAACGTCCTTCCTGTCAACGGCTACTTCAGCTTCAACCACAGCAACACACGAGCACACAACAGATACAAACTTAAAGTAAACTGCTCCAAACTCGACCACAGGAAATACGACTTTAGTAACCAAGTAGTTGATGCCTGGAACTTAGTACCAGACTCAGTAGTATCATCACCTAACCCCAAAACTTGACCCTTGGACTCTCCACTGTTGACCTCTCCCGATTGCTAAGAGGTCAGTAAGGGGCGTGCATAAGCGCACCATCCCCTGTCCTAATGTTTCTTTTATTCTTTTATTAGCATCATGTGTATGAATATTATTATATCTAAAGTTTCTTATTTTTTCATGTTACTAGTATCATGTATATGAATACTATTATAGCTTTACACACCTCCAACATGCAGACAAAACAAACGCACAAACAAACAGTGCTTTACAACCCTCTCTAAGCAGTTTACCCAAAAAACCTGGGTCCTCATTTTATCGACCTCGGAAAGATGGACGGCTGAGTCCCCCGTGAGCCTGCTGAGACTCGAAGTAGCTTGCAGGGCTGCACTCTAACCACTGCACCACCGAGGCTCTGTTGAGCAATGGCCAAGCACTTCTGAAATCTTGTGAAGAAAAATGCAGGGCTATATCCAGGCAGGCAGCTGAGGAATTCAAGATTGGTGAAGTTAAAATGAACTCACCTGACCTGGAACCTGGGGCTACAGTTCATTTTAGCTTTCTGCCCACATGTCACCAATCTCTCCAATGGCTGGCTCAAAATTAATTAATGGTAAATGAAAATATTTTGATTCATTTACTATCATTTACAATTCATCCAGGACATTAACTTTACCACCAAATATCTAAGTAGAATATCCAGCAAGCCTGGAACGATATGGCTCACATGCTTTGAAAAAACCTCATCTGTATTTATGAAAGTTATTCATTCATTTAAGATTCCAGAGTTTGATTTCGTTAAATTTGAGAATGGTATCATTTCTGTTGATGGAAAGAAGTATAACTGATCTTAAAAAATGATTCTAAATTCTGGATTTATTTTAACGTAATGTTACATTTTAGCTTGATAAATTCACAATCTTGCATGTGGTTCGTGCAACATAAGGCTGTCTCAGTAAGACATAAATTCAGCTATAACACAGAAAATATTGCTCATAATTTTCCAAAATGCCTCCTTTATTCAGTTTAGCCAGCATTATTCCACATTCTTTGATAAAGCAAAGTTACAAGGCCAGTGCTCATGCATATATAGGAGCCTGAATAAGTGCCCTACAGACACCGTCATAGGATAGAACTTAGAATAGCAGGCTTACAAGGGACCCGGGAGGTCTTCTGGTCAAACCCTACTTGAGCAGGAGGCTCCATGCCAATGACGGGCTCCTACGGGGACGGTCAGGTATGCAGAACCGGTAGAGACATTTTGGTCAGGTACGAAGAACTGGTAGAAAAAAAATTGAATCTTTTTCTTTTTTCTCTCTTCTGGGCTCTGGGTCTGTTTTTCCTATCGCAGGAAATGAGGTTGAATGTGTATAAGTTTAGTACACACACAGTTTATATAGTAGATAATGTATATTTTTGTGTGCCTGTGTGTAGTATGTATGTACACAAATGGCATATAGACATAGAATTAAATAGTACATTTTGGATGTTCAGTCATAGTAAATAGAGAGGGAAATTGCATCTCTTTGAGGGCAGGGGAGGCCAGGCATCCTGACCCAAACCCTGGACGTGAGTGACGTCCAGTTGGCCACCTTTAAGCCAGTCACATGACCTTTAAGCCAGCCCCCGGTCATATGATCGTCAAACCACTCCCACCTGGTCTCATGGCCAGCAAACCACACCCACAAAATAAGCCACACCCACAGTGTGGTAGTAAAAAAAATTCAAGCCCTTCAACTGCCTTATACCATTTCAGATAAGAGGCTGCCAATCTCTTCAGGCAAGAGCCTGAAGACCGGTCTATGTCACCAGGCATGGGCCAACTAATGTATCCCCTTTTCTGACCATTAAAGTTATGAGTGAGTATGATTGTGTAGTATCGATTATTTTTTAGATAATGGGTTTTAGTTACAGTTTTTAATTATTATATTTATTTCTGTATTGTTTTATTGTTGTTGTGAGCTGCCCCGAGTCTTCGGAGAGGGGCGGCATACAAGTCCAATAAATTATTATTATTATTATTATTATTATTATTATTATTATTACTTTATTACTACTACTACTATTACTATTACTATTATTAAAAGCCTCCAGCTTTGAGGCACCCACAACTAACCAGTGGAAAACAACAACTTTGGATGGTCAACGAACTGCCACGAGTCAAGGACTAAATTTATCACCCAAGAATCTGCTACTAGGATCAAAGAGATACTAAAATGTCTGGATTCTAAGAATCTGAAACGGTTCTTGGATGTTCTGGTTTTTAAAAAAAATTATTATTATTATATTGATGGTCTTTGACTGTAATAAAGGTCTATTATTATTATTATTATTATTATTATTATTATTATTATTATTGTTATTATTCCACTAGTTAATTGTTCCCATCGTTAGGAAATTTCTCCTTAATTCTAGGTTGCTTTTCTCCTTGATTATTTTCCATCCGTTGTTTCTTGTCTTCTGGTGCTTGGAAAAACAGTTGGACCATTTTAGGCTTCAGAGAGAACGATGGAGACACACCATCCACTATATCAGCTTTTTATTGCTTTCAGTTCCCAATTTACTTCAGATGCTCTCATATTGCCCGTTTCATGATGGGCATTTTTTTCCACTGCATAAACGCTCATTATCTGAGAAGCCAGAAAGCATCTCCTTCCGTTTTAGGTGCTTTTGCTGACATCAATGAGAGGAACTCTGACCATGATGTCATAGTATTTATGGTGAGCTCCTTGACCTGAAAGCCACAGGAAGTTTGAAAAAAAAATAACATGAAGGGATCAATAAGAGCCAAGAAATTCATATGGGCTAAAATAACACTTTGTGTAAGGTGTTTGCTATAATAACCACGCTAGCCTTGCTCCCTTGCTTAGAATTTATGTTTCTAAATTGAACGGCCTCCATAATTATAATCATTAAAATATTGGAAGATCATAAAGTCAAATTTTGCTCAAGGATTTTGTTTTACAGGGACGGTTTGCTAATTTGATTTCAGCCATCAAACCAGTTAATAGAGGTTATATTGCACCAACTACAGCTGTCCGGTAATAATCGGAGAGAAGCTAATGGTTCACTTGATGCTTTTCCCCCCTCTATACTTGCTTGGACCATTATGAGCTCTTGACTCTATACAGGCAGCAGGTCAGGGTGGCATCAGCTATCAACCAGCATGGCAGTTTTTATAGTGGTGAAGGATTTTTGCTCAGGGATTTCGTGTAGTTCTATGCTACCCTCATTTCTAGCAGGCTCAGTTTTGTGATGGGAGATGGCCTTTTTTTTTTTTTTTGTTATAAATTTCCAGTACAGTGGTGCCTCTACTTACGAACTTCATTCATTCCGTGACCAGGTTCTTAAGTAGAAAAGTTTGTAAGAAGAAACAGTTTTTCCCATAGGAATCAATGTAAAAGCAAATAAGGCATGTGATTGGAGAAACCACAGGGAGGGTGGAAGCCCTGTTTCCTCCCAGGAGATTCCTAGAGAGGCCCCACAGAGGCTTCTCTCCGCCTTTACCAGCCCTGTTTCCTCCCAGGAGATTCCTCGAGAGACCCCACGGAGGCTTCTCTCCACCTTTTCCGGCCCTGTTTCCTCAGAGGAGATTCCTAGAGAGGCCCCACGGAGGCTTCTCTCCACCTTTTCCGGCCCTGTTTCCTCCCAGGAGATTCCTAGAGAGGTCCCACAGAGGCTTCTCCCCGCCTTTACAGGTTACAGTTTCGGAGGTTTGGGTTTATAATTGGAAAATGGTTCTTGAGAAGAGGCAAAAAAATCTTCAACACCCGGTTCTTATCTAGAAAAATTTGTAAGTACAGGTAGTCCTCAACTTATAACAGTTCATTTAATGACCTTTTCTGGATCCTATGGTCACTTGATTAAAATTCAGATGCTTGACAAGTGGTTCATACTTATGGCAATTGCAATGTCCTGGGGTCATGTGGTCAAGTTTCACAAATTTCTGACAAAGTCAATGATTCACTTAACAACCATATTACTAACTTAACAACTTCACTGATTCACTTAACAATGGTGGCAAGAAAAGTTGCGAAATGGAGCAAATAATGTTTCATTTAGCAACATTAAATTTTGTGCTCAGTTGTGGTCATAACTCGAGGGCTACTTGCGGTGAAGGGCTGCAAAATATTTTACTACCACATTGTGGATGTGGCTTATTTTTTAGGCATGGCTTGCTGGCCATGTGACCAGGTGGGTGGTTTGACGATCATGTGACTGGAGTGGCTCAAAGGTCATGTGACTGGCTTAAAGGTGGCCAACTGGACGTCACTCACGTCCAGGGTTTGGGTCAGAGTGCCTGGCCTCTGCTCACCTCCAAGAGAGACAATTTCCCCATCTATTTACTATGACTGAACATCCAAAACATGCAATTTAGTTCTATGTATATTACACACAGGCACACAAAATATGCATTATCTACTATATAAATTGTATATATGTGTACATACACACACACATATGCACAGCTCTTCTAAAATTATACACATTCAACCTCATTTACTACAACAGGATAAACATACCCAGAGCCCAGAAATGGAAAAAAAAAGAATCAATTTTTTTCTACTGGCTCTGCGTACCTGACCGTACCTGTAGGCGCCCATCCCTGGCTACTTGTACGTGGTATGACTCCTCCCCTTTATGAAGTCTGTCCTCTTGTCCACCCACTCCCACTACAAGGCCTTTGTTCCAAAGTCCTCAATCTTCACAACTCGGGCTTGTCGAAATCTGCAATAGATTATCAGCTCAAAACATTTTTTGCAGAACATCAAAGGTGACAAGTAAAAAGACAAAAAGGAGAAAAAAAATATCTCCATAGTTTAAAAAAATATTTAGAAGTGGTTATTTCAGAAGATTTTGTGCTTCCTTTGATGCACATCCTTCCAAAGTGACATAATCCAATTCCCTTCCCTGGGAACTTTTAACACTGAATGTGGCTGTGCAAATATGTTTATTTACTACTTAACATCATTTTAGTTCAATCAGCTTTTATCTCCTTCTTCTTTAACAACCATCCTATGACCAAACATTTGAAACATTTAAAAAAAAAACAATTGCCACGATATATTTCAGTCTGAGAATCTACTATTTTTGGTCACAATGCAAAGCTCGCCTCCCACGACAACAGAGTCCTCTGGTTTGCAACAAAAGCTTGAAAATAACATGTCCCTGTTTCACTTTATCCCTTCGGAAGGAAGGAAGGAAAGAAAGAAAGAAAGAAAGAAACTACAATCCTATACTTGTTCAACAAAACAAATGAATAAATAAACAAACAAACAAATAAATAAACAAATAAATAAATAATATAAATCCAATCGACAAACAAGAAAGGAAGGAAGGAAGGAGGGAGGGAGGGAAAGAAAGAAAGAAAGGGAAGGGACAGACAGAAAGAAAGGAAATAAAGAAAGAGGAAGGAGAGCAGGAAGAAAGGAAGAAGAAAGAAAAAAGAAAGAAAGAGGAAGGAAAGAAAAAAAGAAAGAAAAAGGAAAGAAAGAAAGAAAGAAAGAAAGAAACTTTGGTGCTAACTTTCCACCCTCTCCACTGTATCCCTTTCCCCCCTCACTATAAGTTGAGTTTTGTGTTTGTCTTTCTTCCAGAAAAACCCAAAGAGGTCCCATTATACAAGCAGGTCAAAGAGAAAGCAAATTGAGGGCTAACAAGTGTTGGAGTTCAGCAGCCAGACAAAGTGAGCGTTGACCAGGGAGGGAGGGAGAGAGAAAGAAAACACCGGAGCAGCCTTCAGAGGAAGAAAAGCCCAGCTGAGCGATCTGAAGGATGACAAGCTCAGTGGAGGAGCCCAAGCTGGGGCTGTTTGATGTGGGAGGTCCTGGAGGCACCTGCTGGGGGTCCCCCTGGGGACATCTCATTACCCGTGTCATCAAAGCCCCCCTAGGGCCAGCGAATCATAACATTATCTCTGACATAACCGCCGAGACACCCGGTTCCTCGGGCAGTCTATAAACATCCCTGTAGTAACCAATTCATTGTACCTTGACACCCCGGCTCGGGCTCCCTGCCCTTCAGGGCGCCCTACGAATTGCCCCAGTCATTCATCAAAGTTTCTCAGAGTGCATTGCACACCGCCTTAAATTTAATTAAAGCAACCTTGACTGCATTGCAATCCTAGGGGAGGGGTTTTGCCCCCCTCCCTGGAACCTTTGCGGCTATTGTTAGGCCGGACCACCGTTGCCTTTTAGACGTCTTCTACCCAGCTGAGGAGGTTTCCTTCACCTCTTGTCTTTCACACTCAACATCTTATATATATATAAGTCACATGTTTTTGCTGAATTTGAAAAGGGAGATTAGGACTATATAGCTGAAGGGATTTGGATACTGTAGCCTAGAGGTTAATTCTCTACCTTACAAGGCAAATGTTGCAGGTTCAAGTCCCAGTGAGGGTATAGTATATACAGTGGTACCTCTATTTATGAACTTAATTCATTCCGTGACCAAGTTCTTAAGTAGAAAAGTGGGCCTAGGCAGATCAGAGTTATGCCAAAAACTGATTCTGAAAAGCCAAGGCCCTTGGGCACAGAAAGTGTTTTTCCTGAAGGAAACGTATGTTTTTGCATTTCAAAAGTGCTTTGGGGCCTTGGGAGGGGGAGAAATCCGCCCCTCCCGCAGGAAGGACATCTAACTGCATCAAAGCCAGGTCAAAGCCCCCCCCCACGCCCCCTCCACAAACCTTCCATGTTCTACAGCTCCAGAATCAGTAGCATCATCCCAGCCCAGCGCATTGTCAATGCCGGGCTATGCAAACAGGAAGACGGATGGTTTCTCAGGCAAACTTGAGCGCACAATGGGAAAGGTGCGGAGGCAAAGACATTATAACCGCCTCCCTTTGAAATGACCTGACAGTTGACAGATGAGTATCCATAAAACCCACAAAGGCCGCCTGTGTAAAGCCCCTGCGCCCACCCCGTTCTCCCTGGGAAACTATTTACCTTCAGCTAGGAGAGAAAATATTATTTTCTAGGGCAATTATTTCCCCGACTTTAAATGGGGAAGGGGGTCATTAAAAAGCTTCCTTTGTTCTGAGTTCTCTTCTGCTGAAAAGCACAAGTCGGAGGAGCCTGTCTCCCTTGGAACGGTTGGGCTGAACATGTTTCCCAGAAATGGGGATGTGCGGGAGAAGGAGGGGTGGGGAGAGAGTTGTGTCCTTCTGCTGCCCGGAGTGTGGGGAAGTTTATTTATGGTTTACAGGGTGTGTTTGGGACGAGGGACGCTTGCCTGTCTCTTTGGGAGAACATAGACACCTACAGTGCATATAGACAGGCAGGGGTTGTAACGGTGCGATGCACATGCAGCTTCGGGTCACAGAAAGCAAAACCTCACGAGAGGACGTGTGGGCGAGAGAGATTTTGGCATTTACCCTGTTGCCGAAATCTCTGTCTCGCACGCGTGTCCCCTCACAACATTTTCCTGGCACAGAATGCGAAATGCACGCACAGAAGCAAAACCTCCTGGGACACACACACCGGAGACATGGAGTTGTGTGCGCAGCTCCATTTTCGCTACCGGTGTGCAGTGTGTCACATATCGGATAGGAACACGATCCTGGACATAGGGATCAGTTGTTGCAAGTGAACAGATGAACAAATGATGGGATGACACCAGTGGTGGGCAGCAGCTGGTGCATGCAGGTACGAGGTTCCGGTAGGTTGGTTGCATCCAGGTGCGAGGTTCCGGTAGGTTGGCTGCACTCAGGTATGACGCTCTGGTAGGTCGGCTGAACCCAGGTACGAGGTTCCAGTAGGTCGGCTCCACCCAGGTGCGAGGCTCCGGTAGGTCGGCTGAACCCAGATATGAGGTTCTGGTAGGTCGACTGCCCAGGTACGAGGTTCCAGTAGGTCGGCTGCACCCAGATACGAGGTTCTGGTAGGTCGGCTGCACCCAGATACGAGGTTCCGGTAGGTTGGCTGCACCCAGGTGCGAGGTTCCGGTAGGTCGGCTGCACCCAGATACGAGGTTCCGGTAGGTCGGCTGCACCCAGATACGAGGTTCCGGTAGGTTGGCTGCACCCAGATACAAGGTTCCGGTAGGTCGGCTGCACCCAGATACGAGGTTCCGGTAGGTCGGCTGCACCCAGATACGAGGTTCTGGTAGGTCGGCTGCACCCAGATACGAGGTTCCGGTAGGTTGGCTGCACCCAGGTGCGAGGTTCCGGTAGGTCGGCTGCACCCAGATACGAGGTTCCGGTAGGTCGGCTGCACCCAGATACGAGGTTCCGGTAGGTTGGCTGCACCCAGATACAAGGTTCCGGTAGGTCGGCTGCACCCAGATACGAGGTTCCGGTAGGTCGGCTGCACCCAGATACGAGGTTCCGGTAGGTCGGCTGTGCCCAGGTACGAGGTTCCGGTAGGTCGGCTGTGCCAAGGTGCGAGGCTCCGGTAGGTTGGCTGCACCCAGATATGAGGTTCCGGTAGGTCGGCTGCACCCAGATACGAGGTTCCGGTAGGTCGGCTGCACCCAGATACGAGGTTCCGGTAGGTCGGCTGCACCCAGGTACGAGGTTCCAGTAGGTCAGCAGACATGCATGTGAGGAATTGGTGAGATACTGGTGATTTTTGGCATCTTTTGCTTCGGCGCATGAGTGGAAGCAAAGAAATAGGAAAAAACCCACCCAAATCTATACTGCGCCAGCATCCTCACTCGAGCGAGATTTGGGCGATTTTACTTGCTAAAAAATCTAGCCAAAAATCGTCCAAATCTCACACACACAAGGTTGCTTGCGTGAGATTTCAGTTGCTGCGCATGCACGGCAGTTGAATCTCGTGCGAGTGCGTGTGATGGATGCGTGAGCACCGGACACACACACACGCAGCATTGGCGGCTGGTAGCCCGTCACTGGATGACACAACTCCGCCTACTGTTCCCGCCTCCCAGAAAAAACTGAGAGAGCAGAGAAAACGGAGTTGACAGGGGAAGGGGAAGAGATAGGTGACCTTCTGGAGATCTTTCCTAGAAAGCAACATGAGAAAATATTATTTGACTGGAAGAGTAGCAGATGCTTGGAACAAACTCCCAGCAGATGTGGTTGGTCAACCCACAGGGACTGAATTGAAACATGCCTGGGAGAAACACAGATCCATCCTAAGATAAAACACAGGGCAGACGAGATGGACCAGGGGGTCTTTTTCTGCCGTCCATCTTCTAGGTTTCTATGGATTTCACCGCTGAGCTGAATGCCGTAGAGCCATTGGAAGCAAACCCACCGACAGTGGCTGTCCAGCATTGACATCATGTGACACCCTCGTCACCTCCTTCCCAGTTGATGGTGGGTGGTCTCCCTCCCCACTCCCTTCTTTTCCACATGCTTGTCTCTCCTTTGTCCTTCCCCAGCAATTGGACAGAAAGGCCGGGCGGAGGGGGGGGGGATGTCAACGGCTGAAAGACGAGATTGCTGGTTGCACCGAAGGTGGCAGAAGAGCATTGAATGCTGCCACCAGGAAGTGATGCATAAAGTCATTCGATGTGAAGGGCCGGGCAACAGTGCCGAGATTTATCTGGGAGTTTAATCAGAGAGAAGAATTGCAAAAGAAAAGGATGGAGATGGCAGGAGCTGCAAAGTTATGTGCTTGACCTTTCTATAACTAACTCTCCCCCCTCCCCCTCCCCCTCCTCTTCCAAAAGAGATTAAGAAGGAGAGAAAGCAATTCCAGGGCATCGCGGCTGCCTCTGTCAAAGGAGTGGACACCTATTCCTCTCCCTCTCTTTAAAAGGAGAAATGCAGATGAAGTCAGACTGATGGACCTTAACCTGACACCTCAATAAGATTCCTCTGCCAGCCAAGTGACTGTCCCTTATGAATTGCTAGATTGCAAAGAGGCCTTTGGCTTTGCCAGAAGTCCATTGAGCTGCTCCGTTGACTTTCTCTCTCTCTCTCTCTCTTTTTTTGGTACTCTACTATTATTTACTTTTTCAACCGGTTCTCTAGGCTCATCATCTTCAACCTTCTGAGTCTCAGGACAAATATTTAGACCGGATATGCACCGATGGACTCACGCTTACCTAGTACACTTCGTAAAAATAATATTTATATGGTAATAAGTGAAGGGTGAAGGTTAGTTCTCTAAGCTTGTGGGTTGGCTTCCGGACGTTTCATTAGCAGGCTAGGTCAGTGATGGCAAACCTATGGCATGGGGGCCACAGGGGGCACATGGAGCCATATCTGCTGGCACGCGAGCTGTTGCCCTAGCTCAGCTCCAACATGCATTTTTGGCTCACACGGAGGCTCTGGGAGGGCGTTTTTGGCCTCCAGAGAGCCGCCAAGGAGATGGGGAGGGCGTTTTTACCCTTCTCCGGCTCCAGGGAAGCCTTTGGAGCCTGGGGAGGGCAAAACATGAGCCTACTGGGCCCACCAGAAGTTGGGAAACAGGCGGTTTCTAGCCTTCAGAGGACCTCTGGCGAGTGGGGGGAGATGTTTTCGCTGTCCCCGGGCATTGAATTACGGGTGTGGGCACTCACGCATGCACGACAATGTGTGCACATGCTCCCTGTCCTAATGTCTTTTTATCTTTGCTATCTACTTTATACTTATGTTAAACATACTTTAATACTATATTTGTTTGATAAATACAGGAAGGAAGGAAGGAAGGAAGGAAGGAAGGAAGGAAGGAAGGGGAAGGAAGGGGAAGGAAGGGGAAGGAAGGAAGGAAGGAAGGCAATTTCTGGAGATGTGACTGTAAGATTTGACCATTAACCGAGAAGTTAATGAAAAGAAGGCGGAAAAGAAGCGAGAGGGGAGGAGGAAGGCCGTACCTTCACGTCAGCACCTGAGACCTTGGGGGGGCTGAATAATTGATGTCTGTCATCAGTTTGCAGACATGCAAAAGAAAACAGAATAAAAAACAAAACAAAGCAAAACAGAAACGCATATGGCCTAAGAGGAACATTTATACAAAATGTAGGAAAATAGGTATGACGCCAAAGCTAAGATAAGGAATCGTTGAGTCTGTCATCTGCTGCGCTATCACTGTCTGGTCTGGTGCTGCAACCCAACAGGACCGACACCGACTTCAGAGGAGAATCAGAACTGCAGAAGAAACAATGGCTGCCAACCTGCCTTCTTCCATGGAGGACCTGTAGACTGCACGAGTCAAAAAGAGGGCGGGGGAAATATTGACTGACCCCTCGCATCCTGGACACAAACTGTTTCAACTCCTACCCTCAAAACGTTGCTACAGAGCACTGCACAACAAGGCAACTAGACACAAGAAGCGTTTTTCCCAAATGCCATCACTCTGCTAAACAAATCATTCCCTCAACACTGTCAAACCTTTTACTAAGTCTGCACTATTATTACTACTAGTGTTTTCTCATCATCCCTATCACCCATCTCCTCCCACTTAGGACTGTATGACTGTCACTTGTTGCTTGTATCCTAAGATTTTGATTAATATTTATTATTTCTTCATTGCTTATTTGACCCCTGTGACAATCATTAAGTGTTGTAGCACATGATTCTTGACAAATGTCTCTTTTTCTTTTATGGACACTGAGAGCATCTGCACCAAAGACAAATTCCTTGTGTATCCAATCACACTTGGCCAATAAAATTCTATTCTATTCTATTCTATTCTATTCTATAAGAAGACAGGTTTTAAATTTTTGATCAACCCAGAGGAAACCGTTATCTGCCGGCCCCGCTTGATAAATAGACCAAGGTTCACAGCAAACGACATTGTGGTTAAACTGATGATCTTGGCTTGCCAGTAAAACTTCGCCATCATCAAATCTGATTCTGTAGAGATCATGGCAAGCTCCTGGCTGATCACTTCGTCACCCTTCAAATTCACGACGGAATATTAAGTTATGGCAGTTAATTTGGGAATGAAAATTAAAAATTAATTGGTGGAAGACCCAGGAGACACAAGGACGTTTGGAAGAGGCAGCATTAAGTGAGTAACAAATACCCAGAGTAAAGAGTTTTATAGAGAAAGAGAAGATATAAATATAACGACTATAGAAAAGGCACCGCTAGTTTAAAAATATACAGCATATGTCATCCGTCTGTTAAATAGGAGATGAATTGGGATGAGCAGCATTCCGGGAGAGGTAGAGAGGGAGGAAGGGGAACGGGGAAAGGAGGAAGAAGAAGGGGAGGAAGGGAGGAAGGGGAGAGAAGAAGGAAGGTAGAAGGAGGAGAGAGAAATAGGAGGAGGGTCCCACAGGTACATAAGAACCTAAGAAGACCCCTGCTGAATCAGGCCAAAGTCCACTGAGTCCAGCATTTTATGTCCCATAGTGGCCCCCCAATTGTCCATGGGGATCTGGAGCAGAAAGAGAAGGCAAGACCCTCCCTTTCCCTGGACCCCCAACAAATGGGACCCAAGGGAACCCTGCCTGCCTCAACCAACCTAGAGGCGGCACTTGGACATCCCTTTCAATCACCATCATGGATACACTTGGCATCCCTGAATCTGCCTCATCCTGCCTTGATGCTCTCCAGGCTGACAGCTGTCACGACCTCTTCTGGAAGGGAATTCCATCAACCAACGACCCTCTGGGTGAAGAAATAATCTGGTCCAATGCCATGTGGGGCTTTATAGGTCATAGCCAACACTTTGAATTGTGTCCGGACACCAATTGGCAGCCAATGCTGACCGCGGAGTGCTGAAGAGACCTGGGCGTACCTGGGAAGTCCCATGACATTGCATTTTATGGGTTGGGTAATGTGCTTTTTTAAGAAAAGGCAGCCCTGCAACATGTTTGTAAAAGAAATGGCAGCTCTCCCTCTCCTCCCCCTTCCCCACAATGGAAGGCCTCTCAGTTTACACACTGAAATATGGACAGTTTAAACATCTGCGCCATTTGATTTTTTGGAGCCTCGGGAGACCTGCGAGCACCCCGTGTTCTTCCAAGATTAATGGAGTCTGGGATTCTTTTAGCTCGCTCGGAGCACCAGCGAGAGGAGATCACCCACAAATCTGTATGTGCCACAGCAAAGAACATATCTCATTAATGTATGATTAATAGCCACGGGTGGAGTGATTAATTAGTCATTTTGACAGTGGATTCAGCAATAGTCCACACTTTTGCTAAAGCAGCGAGGTGGGGTGGGCGGGTGGGCAGGAGTCGAAGGGATGAAGGAAATTCCCCCAATCAAGAAAAACGGGGGGGGGGGGGGTCTTCAATTTCATCTTGTTTGCTTTAAAGAACAAACCTTCCAGAATGAGACCCTTCAAAGATGATGGATCGTTCCTCTTTCTACCTGCAAGTTGGAAACTTAAGGTGTGTGTGGGGGGGGGGGGATATCTGTTTTTTTCTCTTTAAGTATTTGTGGACACAAGAGGTTGTGTTTTATTTTTTGCTCCACTTTGCCATCAAATTGGTCTGGTGTATTGTTGATAGAATAGAATAGAATAGAATTATTTATTGGCCAAGTGTGATTGGACACACAAGGAATTTGTCTTGGTGCAGATGCTCTCAGCGTACATAAAATAAAAAGAGACATTTGTCAAGAACCATGTTCAGGTTGAGTTTGACCCCAACAGCCTCCAGGCACCGGCACATCACTTCCACCACTTCGCTGACTGGACATGGGGTGGAGATGTGCAGCTGGGTATCATCAGTGTACATTTCCAGGAACGTGCACTTCCAATCATGCACTTTTGTCAGGATGTGTACCAGTGCGTAAGGTCAGCAGCATCTTCCCCTGGCAGCAGTGGGTCCTTCCCAGTTTGGACCCGGTCGGCTGAATCATTAACAACTCGCTAGTGACATAATTTTGACGTCAGGGACCTGGTTCTGTCTGTGCTGATTGTGATCATAAGTGGAGAAGTGTCTGTAGTATGTATGAGACGAGTGTGTCACTCTGGCGCTTGGATCAAAGGAGCTGAGACCTGTCTCACATTTCCCTGTGTGATGGGTGGGCAGCCTCCTCTTGGCCTGAACAGAAACATGAAATCTGCTACTCAAGCTGTGCTTTCCAAATTGATCCCGGCCTCTAATAACACAAAGAGGCACAAACATTATGTAAATTCTGCTTAAATATCACACACACACACACACCTAACCCCCTTCAGAAACTTTTTCTCACAGGAAAAATATATCCAGCTGGGTCAAGTTTCAATATTTCAAAAGAAATATATATTTCCCCCCAGAAGGCAGATTTGGCTAACAATGGCATTAGGCAGGCAGAGTTTATTCCACCTCTTGAAGTATAGCATAATATTTATCTCCGCTGGCAGCCCTTTGGGCTACTCAGATGGCTGCCTTTTCTTTTAATATACTGCTAATGGTTTGGATCAGATTACCATATGATAATATCTCGTAGCATACAACATGGAAGCAAGAGGCGTTGCGATTATAAATGCAGAGTGGGTGAGAGCAGTAGACCAAAGCGCTACCTTCGCTTTCCTGAAATGTTCTGTGTTTATTTAGCTAGGCCCCAAAACGAGGAACTTTGAAGTTTGGTAGGAGAAATGCTTGGTTTTCCCACCAAAGTCACACATGCTTAAAATGCACAACTTTGCTTGGGTGTGACCGTTATAGCAAACTTAACGGTAGATACTGCAAACTTAACAAAGAGATGGATAAAATTGAACGGGTCCAAAGACAGGCTACAAAAAGGGTGGAAGGTCTTAAGCATAAAACGTATCAGGAAAGACTTCATGGACTCCATCTGTAGAGTCTGGAGGACAGAAGGGAAAGGGATCGAAACATTTAAATATGTGAAAGGGCTAAATAAGGTTCAGGAGGGAAGTGTTTGTAATAGGAAAGTGAACACAAGAACAAGGGGGCACAATCTGAAGTTAGTTGGGGGAAAGATCAAAAGCAACGTGAGAAAATATTATTTCACTGAAAGAGCAGTAGATGCTTGGAGGTTGACTCAGCCTTCCATCCTTCCAAGGCAGGTAAAATGAGGACTGTGGAACTGACTAAAAGGACTTATGAAATCCAAAACAGAGATAAAACGGTCTTCTACATTGTTTGGGATCAGTGGGTAAAATGGGTAAAATGATTCAAACACAGTGAAAAGTAAAGGAAACGAAATAAACAAATCCAAAAACACAAAGAACTCACCCCAAATAGGAGAAATATTATATTTCAGATAAGAGATATAGCCAAAAATAATATATCTTTTTCTTGATTGATGATTATCTGATAAATTGTGAAAGGGAAAAATAATTAAGATATACAAATATATACAACAAATTTTGAAAAGTCGCAGTTTTAGCAATACAGTTGTGTGTGTAATGTTTTGTCGGTTTCTTACTATTGTTTGTTTTTGTTGTTTGTTTTTCTTTAATGTATTAAACTAATAAAGATTATTTTATTTTTAAAAATGAGGACTCAAATTGTTGGGAGCAAGAGGCTGATTCTGCAAAGCAGTACGAAGCGGTATATAAGTCGATGCGTGACTGCGGCTGTGGCTCAGAATGGGAGAATCTCCACTTTCTCGCGAGGTGAGTGTTTCACTTGATGCCTAATTGAAAGGGACGGTTTCCCCCTTTTAACAAAAGCTGCGTTTAGTTTCAGTTCATTGAAGCTAGAAAGATATTTTTCCCCAGTACAATTTCTTCCTTTCAAAGAGGAGCGGAGTAAGAAATTTATAGAACACTTCGGATATTCATCTTGGTTGCAATTAAAATGCATCGCTAACTCTCCGTCCAGACTTTGGGGGATTTGAAAAATTAAAATGTCATTTTGTAAATTTTCCCCCCCTCAAGGCGGTAAACATTCTGTGAATTAGTGCATTGTTCTCAGCAGTTGGCCACAACATTAGGCAATGTTTTGCGAAATTCAGCCTTCAGGTCCATATTTCATTCCCTCCACAAACCCAGAATTTAGCACACGCCTTCTAGGCCATGCATATGCATGTAGGTAAACCCAGACCGTGAAACCGGATAGAGACGGTTTCAAATTTTATGGCAAAATCTGACACTGTCGACTTTGTGGCGCTAATTCTTAAATCAATCGATCCAGATTCGTTTCATAGGGTGGGAGAAAGTTGTGAGAAGAATTGGCAACCCAGGCGTAACTTCTGTTTGCTTAGCAACAGAAATTGTGGTTGTAGCTCAAGGACCAATACTGAAAAGATGGCTCTTCAAGTTTCTAAAATGACCAAACTAAGGAAGTGAAGGATATCATTTCTTTGCTGTAATCTGTTTCTCTTGTGAGGTTCACATTTTAATCCACTGAGCTATTAAGAGTGACTTGCAAATTACCCCATCTAAGCTAAACCCCATCACTTTAAAGCTGAGGTTTAACAGGAAGGATAAATCCATCCTTTCTCTCCAGAAATAAGGTTATTATGTCTCTTTCTGTCAATATAAGTTTACAGCATGACTTTCTTTCTTTCTCTCTCTCTCTCTCTCTCTCTCTGCCTTCCTTCCTTTCTCATTCTGTCTCTCTTTTTCTCTTTTGCTCCTTTCTTCCCTCTTTCTTTCTTTCCTTTCCTTTTCTTTCTCTCTTTCTCTCGCTCTTTCTCTCCATCCTTCCCTTCCTTTTTCGTTCTTTCATTCTTTCTTTTTCTTCCTTCCTCTATCTCCCCCTTCCTTCCTTTCTTCTTTTTCTCTTTCCTCCTCCCCACTAATATATATAACACACCCATATTACCCTTTATTTATTTATTTTATCTATTTATTTTGTCAAGTACATATTTGTAATAATGTACAAATAATAATTTGTAATGTCGTTTGGTGAGACCCAGAGGAAGAGCCTTCTCTGTGGCGGCCCCGACCCTCTGGAACCAGCTCCCTCCGGAGATTAGAATTGCCCCCACCCTCCTTGCCTTTCGTAAACTACCCCTGGCCTGGGCCTTGGTCACGTCCACCCAGCAACTAGGCAGAGAGCCCGTCGCTAACATTTTTGAAGCCACCTCTGCGACGTACTCTCTTAACCACGTTTCTCATGGTTCTCCAGGCTGTGGCGATCTGCACTTGCCCTGTGGCATTTATCTAGTATGACATTAATGGCTGAAAGTTTCTAAAAAGCTGGTAAGATTCATTCCCCCGCAGCTTGAATAAAACTGACTCGAAACCAGTCCGCCCCTGGAGAAGAGCCGAGGGAGAAGGAAGAGAGACACCGTAGAGCCTTGTTTTCCACCTTAATCTTTCTTCGCCAGCCAGGGACTATTATGCCACATGTAGAAGCTGCGGCACAGAGCTGTCAGCTAGCGAGACAAGGCATCTCTCCAATTGGAAATTTCAGGGAGACGTTTGAGATGGGTCTCAAGAGCTGGGCTAATATAGAGTAGGACATCTGATCCTGGAGTCCTGTAAGCTGTCTGATTACTTCTGCAATAACTCGTTGGCTTCACTTCAGCATCCTCCGAGCTGGAAACAGACTCTGTTACGGCCTCCAAGCAGTAGCACTCTATATAAATGGAATTGCATTAGAAAACAACAGGCAGAGGGTGGCACCTGTGCATATTAATGGAAAGTTAACCTCCTGTAACGGTTCAGAATACAAAATCGATGCCCTCGCCTGTTGCAAGCTGCGCACTCGCGCAAATGAAAGCTTTTCAAAAATTACTTGGGAAATCAGCTCTAAAAATAAACCCAGGGAATCCCCGTTATCAAATTAGGTGCATCGCACTCCCCGGGAACATTATTTATTTCAAATTCAAACTTTTATTGTTGGAGTACAAGATGTGTACAATGAGATTGGCTGAACGTCCTTTCATGCCTTCTCTTATTTGTACTTTTTTTTTCTACTACAGAATACATAAATGCTTCGTGAACAGTGTAATTGTCTGCGTCTATTTGTTTATACAAAGTATAAATAAACTAATAATAAAAGTAATACAGTGGTACCTCTACTTAAGAACGCCTCTACTTAAGAACTTTTCTAGATAAGAACCGGGTGTTCAATATTTTTTTGCCTCTTCTCAAGAACCATTTTCTACTTAAGAACCCGAGCTGGGAAAAATTTCCAAGGAAATCTGAGAACAGGACGAAGACCCGGCCAGTTTATTGCCATTCCCCCTTTAATCCCGGCCATCTGGGCTGCCAGAGGAGCCTTTCGGTGGTGCTTAAGGAGGCTTTGGCAGCCCAGAGCGAACAGAAGGAGGTGCGTGCTCCTCCTCACAGCCTCATAGTCTCTCTTTTTATTTTTTAAGCCTTAAAGATTTGGATTTTTTTTTATTCTTCTCACCTCACCTTCTTCCTTCAGCACTGACTGTCCTCCTCCTCTTCTTCCTCCTCCTCCTCCCACCCAAATTCCGAGCTTTTATTTCTTTCCTAATGGGTTTGCACGCATTATTTGCTTTTACATTGATTCCTATGGGGAAAATTGCTTCTACTTAAGAACTTTTCTACTTAAGAATCTGGTTACAGAACAAATTAAGTTTTTAAGTAGAGGGACCACTGTATTAATAATAACAACCATAATTAAAATACAAATAGTTACTTATTTGTAATAAGAGTCTTACATCATTTACTTATCATATGCAATAATGATAATACTGGTAGTAATCATCATCATCTATTCACACAAAAACCTCCTCTTGCTTAACCATTCCTGCCTTCTAGCAGCTCTGTGTACCCTAGCATCAAGAAAGGGCTCCTCCACTTCTCTTGAGTCACTCATGTGCACCTTGGGAGATGCAGAAGGCCCTGGTTGGCTTTCAGCTTCTGACACCACACCCTCTCTGACCTCCTCGCTACCGGACTCAGGGGCCAGATGCATGGGCCTATGATACCGCACCACAATCGTCTCTCAATCCTCGGCATCCATGACCTGCTGTGCAGGATGTGGAGGGGCCACAGTACCTGCATCTAAAAAGTAATAAAAACACAAAGTGTAAAAAGTTCTTGAAAATGAGATGGTGAAGATCTTGTGGGACTTTCGAATAATGACAGATCATCATTTGGAACAAAAAATGGCAGGTATCACGGTTGTCGAGAGCCAAAGAACACAGTGTATTGATATTGCTGTACCAGGAGATGCCAGAGTTGAAGAAAAAGAACTGGAAAAAATTATGAAATATCGCAACCTGGCCTTTGAAACTACACAGCACAAAAAAATAAAGGGGACACTTAAACAACACAATAGAACTCCAAGTCAATCTAACTTCTGTGAAATCCAACTGTCCACTTCAGAAGCAACACTGATTGACAATCAATTTCACCTGCTGTTGTGCACATTCAACCTTGTACAGAACAAAGGATTCAATGAGAATATTTCATTCCTTCAGATCTGGGATGTGTTATTTTTGGATGAAACGTGTAACCGTGATACCCAACGGTCATCGGGGCACTTAGTACCATGTCCAAGAATTTCACAAAACACATCAAGAAAGTGCAGCTTCCTGCAACAACACCAGCTGTGCTGCTCAGAACATCATATATTTTAAGAAGATACTTGACTGACACCTAGGACATTGGTAGCAACCCACATCAACCATTAGCGCCAGTCCATGGTATTTGTGACACTTGTTTAGATGTTCAGTTGACTGAGTTTCATGTTTAATGAATAAAAGAGATAACAATAACAATAATAATAACAACAATATTTAGCCTTTGGTTTCAGGATTCTTTATGTTGAAATCTACATTTCCGTGCCCCTGTTCCTGGCATAGATAATTTAAGGGACGCATTTTAGTTTTCCTGACCTGCTCATCACATTTTCTAAGCCAAAACTCCTTGAACTTAACAGTTTGAATAGTTGTTGGGGAATTAAAGAAGAAGAAAAAAATCCAGAGCAATGAGACGTGTTGTTTTCTATGGCAACAGATTGTATCTTCACGGACATTTCCTTTAGAAAAAACCAGCCCTCCCTTCTCCTTTGACCTGCTCTTCTTCCCTCTGAAAAAGGAGGCCATAACTTGAAACACTGAAGCCGTGAATATCCGACATACTGCAGCTCGTTTAGTAAGACATTTATGCGGTATAAAGTGATCCTTCGGCATAATAAACCATTTCTTAACCAGGTCCCCGAACTGTGCTGGAAACCTGGACGTGTCCAATAGACTTCTGTCTTGGAAGCCTGAAAGTATTCTCCGCAGACAGGAATTGCCGGCTGCATCACGACACAGCAGCTGCCTCCTCCTGCAGAAAGCAAGGCAGTAAATCCCAGGCAACAGGACAAAGAGAAGGAAGCCAGGAAAAAAGAAAAGAGTAGAAAGAAAGAAAGAAAGAAAGAAAGAAAGAAAGAAAGAAAGAAAGAAAGAAAGAAAGAAAGAATGAATCAAGGAAGGAAGGCGGGGGGGAGGGAAGGAAAGGAAAAAAGAAAGAAAGAAAGAAAGAAAGTCATGCTGCAAACTTAGAAAAGAAACGCATGAAACAGCTCAGGAGAAAAACTCCCCCCTCCCATCTCGAAAGGCAGGGATCTCGAATTCAAGGCCTGCAGACAGATCCGGCCCGTGGGATGCTTAGATCTGGTCCGTGAGACCGGCCTGGAAACAGCAAACGGGTGTACTGTATATGGCCTGCCTGCCTGCTTCCGTCCCTGGCTCTTTCACTCGCTCGCTTCTCTCCTTGGATCTCTCTCTCTACCTCACTTCCCTCCTCGGCTGTCTCTCTTTCTCTCACCTGTCCGCTATCCCCCCCCTCTCTCTTGCCTGCTTCATCCCCGTCTCTCTCTCTCTCTCTCTCACTTGCTTCCCTCCTCGGATTTCTCTCGCTTGCTCTCTCACATCCCTCCTCCCAGCTTGCTTCCCCATTGTGACTGTCATGTTTAGGGGCGTGTCTGGAGAGCGCGGAAATGCCTACAGCCACGCCCCCAAGCAGCCACAATGTCGGGTAATCCAGAATATTGGATTATCGAAGGATGGAGAACCGAGACTCTACCAAAAAATAAAGAAAAAAGATGGCGGCTCCTGAAGGACGGGCACTGGAGCAGTTGCGTGCAAATTGCACAATCTGGCCGCCACTACTGGGGCACAGTCCCCTACCCCACTGGTAGCCCTCCACCTCTGATATGCACTCAGCACTCAGTGATCTGGACCCACCATGAGGCGTGAAAAGTGTTGACTTTGCATAATCCAATTCCTGGCTAAAACTGGATTTACACCCTTTCCTGCAAGACATCACATCAAGATTCATTCCGCTTAACGGAACATCTGTCATTGCAGATGTGCCTGCTTTCATCCCGCTCCCCTTTAGCCATTTCTAGCAGGGTCCATTGTCGCAAACGCTATTGTAAATCCTTTTGCCATCCTGGTTCCTGCTTCACTATTCAAGACTGAATCACACCGAGTGAGCCAAGTCGGTGTAGTAACCGTGTGGGTTCTTTCCGCTCACTGTTGGTAAGGGGAGTGCTATTATTTTTAATCCCGCAATTAATATGAGCCGGCACTACTGTATGGATTTATTATTGACCATATGGCCATTAATTGCCATGGCTTCCCCCAAGTTGCCGCCCAGAACATCTGCAGCTCCTGTGCGTAGCCGCTTCCTTCCTTGGCTTCGCAAAGCCACAGCAACAGCTTCGCCAGTGGACACAATGGCAGAGCGCTGCCTGCAGCAACATGCTCTCCAAAGAGCCATTAAAAGGAAACAAGGAAAAAAGCATGTTTTCAACCCAAACAACAAAGGAGGGGGAGCCATTATCCATGATGTTTCTCATCTGTTCCAGCTGGAGTGATTTTTAATTGCAGGCTGCTGCAGAGACGTCTCAAAAGCAACAGCTGTTGACAGGCATGGAGGGAAGCAGCCCGAGAAGGATTAACCGTTTCATACTGACGGAGAGTCCGGCTAGAGGCAGTCATGGGCAGCCAAAATCTTTACGGCCACATTGTGGGTGTGGCTTAATGGTCATGGGGCTGGGTAGGAGTGGCTTGCTGGGCATGTGACCAGGTGGGAGTGGCTTGAATGATCATCATCCTTCAAGTGAACTGTTAAGTCCTTGACTTACAACCTCACCAGTGTCACTCGCTGGGGGGACAATTTGTTTTGCATTTCCCGCGCTCTCCTTCCTGGGTTGCCCCCCCGCCTCAGGCTGGATAGCGAGGCGAACGGGGGCTGCCGGAAGCATAAATGTTTCTAGCGCCGCTTCCACCCAGGCCTTCTGCTTGCACCTCAGGTGGGAGGTGGCTGTGTGAGACTGGAGGGGAGCCGGGCAGGAGAGAGGGAAGCTCATCCGAGGCCAGGAAGGAGGAAAGAGGAGAAAAGCAAGGAGCCCAGACGCAGCAGCAGCAGCAGCAGGGGGGAAAAGGAGAGCTGAACCAAGACCAGAAATCCAGGAAGTGACAGCCGCCGATCAGCTGGAGCTGCGCAGGCACCTTCATTTCCGTCAGTGGAACTGCGTCCCACCCCATCCTGCCTGCTGCCCACCCCTGTCTGTAGGTGAACCGAATGCATAGTGGACAGAAGGAATAGAAGGAATTAAGGAGGAAATTGTTTGGTTCTCAACAGAACGTGAACTCTTCCAATTTGCTCATTTTCTAGCCAATGACCAGGCTTCTTTAGCTTGGAAACCTGACAGACATGTGTGGACTTCAACTTTCAAAATTCACCATCCCTGGGAATTTTGAAACCTGGGGTTCAACATCTGAGAGAATAAATATATTAGAGACAGTGATGGGTTCGTACTGGTATGGTCAGGGACGCAGAACCGGTAGAAAAATTTTGGTCAGGCACGCAGAACCAGGCTGAACCAGGAGCAAGTCACCTCTGTTGTCCTTCCCTAGTAAGCGTTTCATTGGATATTATTTTTTACAGACCACCAACAACCGAAGCAATATAAATTATGAGTTTTGAAGCCTATCTGCCTGGAATCTCACTTCCCAATTATTATAGGTTAAGTGATGTAGGTAGCCCTTGCCTTACAATAGTTCTGTGAGTTTGTTGCAAAAAGTTCAATTTCCAAAGCACACACAGATGATTAATTCAGCTGATTCATAAACTTCTTTATAAACATAGTAATGTGAGTGTGGAGTGTTGGCTCAGCTGCTGCAAGCGGGTTGGTTGATTGAATTGAAACATCCAGATAAGTTGGTCGGGTAACATCTTGAGTAATTGATGTAGTTGATATGTGCAGATTAGTTGATGTTTGCAGATTAGGGTTGAAATCCTGAGTAGTTGTGGCAGTTGATGCCTGTAGACTAGTCAGCTGTTTTGTAATATATGTCTGTGGTGTAATATCCCAGGTTTTGGTTTGGCTCCGAGTTTGTGGTCTGGCTTTGTGTTTGTGGCCTGTGTTTGCTTTGGGGGGGGGAGCAGAAGGAGAAGGCAGGACCCTCCCTTTCCCTCGACCCCCAACAAAGAGGACCCAAGGGAATCCTGCCTGCCTCAACCAACATAGAGGTGGCACCCGGACATCCGTTTCAATAACCAATAGTACGAGTGTCGCCTAGAAAGTAATGCACCACATTTTTTCCCCTCAGCCTACAGTAATGGTACAAATGCGAAACTTTAGATATACATTATTTGAATTGTCTGGAGTGCGTGTGCAAAGTTTGTGTTTCTTCAGACAGATAGTGTAGCTGCAGCTGTGTTTCGAAATTGCATCTGTAAGTGTTGTATGTTACAAGCAGTGGGTTGTCCTTGAATTTCTCACTGCGGAGAAAGAAACTGTTGGGAACATTCACAAATGTTTGTGTACAGTTTATGGAGAATCTGCAGTCGACAGAAGTACGGTTAGTCGCTGGGCACAGAGGGTGGGGCCATGAGAGGTGCAGAAATGGCTTTGTGACCAGAAACAGGAGTGGTACCGACAGGGCATACGTACCCTTGTGTCTCTCTGGAGGAAGGCCATAGAACGGGACGGAGATGACGTGGAAAAATAGGGAGTGTAGGAGAAACATCGTTCTTTCTTGTGTGTAAGTTTCATTGTGTTCAATAAATAATTGTTGAAGAAAAAATGTGATGCATTAGGCCAAGTTAAGCCAAGTTGGATAGATGGGGCCACCTGCTGTGACAGCTAATGTGATAATAATATATTCAAAATATGCATAATATACTGCTTCTGCTTTTTGGAAGTCGATTACTTTTTTCTTGGCAGGTTAAGCTTTCCCTCAGATTGCACCCAATTTGGGGACAAGAATTGATGAGATATTCGTAAAAATATTCTTCACGAGTTAAATTGATTTTATAAAACAAGCAGGCCAGAAGAATAGTAGGTGTGTTTTTCTGTTCAAATTTTTTGGGCAATTTTCCCAGCAAAATTCTAGAAAAAGGAAGGCCCAGTAATTAAGCCAGGGGCGACAATGAGAGTGTTAATTTTATATGCAGATGAGATTAATAAATTAAGGGCAATTTCTTGCATATAAATGAGAAGACAGCCCATTAATATGCTTAATCATAACTTTGTTCTTTTTCTTAACTCAAAGTTTTCAAGGATTATTTTTCATGCCGACAGGTTCCCCCCCTCTAAGCTGTTCCCCCCCCCTTTTTTGTATAGAAGATCATAATAAAAATGCTTTGAATTATTTATAGCAGCTGTCCAAAAATGGCTAATATTTTCCCACTGTCAGTGAATGAGGAGGCAAAATTAGGTGTATATCATTTTATCTACTTACTAAGCAAAACCGATGCCTCCTTTTCTGAAAACAAGCCCCTTTGAAAACAGCGAATTTTACTTATGGGTAAAGCATATCTTAATACAATTTCAGTATAACAATGACCAATTGGTCAATGATACACCCTGGATCACAAGACCCAGTAAGACCACGCCTGGAATACTGCATTTGGTCACCACATTACAAAAAAGACATTGAAACTCTAGAGAGAGTGCAGAAGAGAACAACCAGGATGACCAGGGGAATTGAAGCCAAAACATATGCAGAGCGGTTGCAGGAACTGGGCATGGAGAGTCTGGTGAAGAGAAGGACCGGGGGAGACAGGAGAGCAGTGGTCCAATACTTGAGGGGCTGCCCCAGAGAGGAGGGAGGGGGTCAGGCTGTTATCCAAGGCACCAGAAGGCCAGACAAGGAACAATGGGTGGAAGCTGACCAAAGAGAGATTCAACCTGGACATAAGGAGGAACTTTCTGAGGTGGGGGCGATTAACCAATGGAACAACTTGCCTGTGGAGGTTGTGAGAGCTCCAACCCTTGAGATTGAATGGCCATTTGTCCGAAATGACGCAGGGACTTCTGCTTGAGCAGAGAGTTGGACTAAATGACCTAAAAGGTCACTCCCAACTCAAATAACTAAGTAAGTAAGTAAGTAAGTAAGTAAGTAAGTAAGTAAGTAAGTAAGTAAGTAAGTAAGTAAGTAACATATTTTTGCTGATAATGAAAAGGAAGAGAGACTACTATAGATCTACTTTGGGCATATTTGCCTTCATCAGGTAGCCACACCCTTACTGGGATTTGAACCTGGGACCTGTGCCTTGTAAGGCAGTGGCCTTAGCCTCTAGGCTACAGGCTCATCTCACGTATCCGCTTGTATCAGGAAAGGGTTAGGTGTGATTTATTTATTTTTTGGTCGACTCCCCCTGGTGCATTGAAGGAGCATCACAGCTTCCTTTTTTGCCTCTTGGCTCCACCAGGAGCCACATTCCAAGGCAGAGAAGCATTATATGCATATATATCTGCCACTTCCACCAGGAAGACCATCCTCTACCTACGTGAATTGAGGTGGCGCAGTGGTTAGAGGGCAGTACTATGGGCTGACTGCTAGATCTGTAGCTCAGTGGTTCAATTCTCACCACTGGCTCAAGGTGGACTCAGCCTTCCATCCTTCTCAGGTGGGTCAAATGAGGACCCAGATTGTTGGGGGCAAGAGGCTGATTCTGTGAACCACAGAGTGGGCTGTAAAGCAGGATAAAGCGGTATATACGTCTAAAGTGCTATTGCTACATTCCAACAATCAGATAAAATCAAAATGAGCAGAAATTCTCAAACGCTCAGGGAACAGGAAGAAAAACAAATGTCTCTTTTACTGGGGGTTAAAAAACCCTAATGGCTTCTGGGGGAAAAATGACAAGGCCAATTTCAACCACACATGGTGGGAAGCCATGGAAGCAAAAATGCTGGAGGTTTATTCTCGCCCAATAGGCTGGTCCTTAACTTTTTAATCATTCACTTTCAGCAGACATTAGAGTGCGCGCGACATGTTCAATCAGATTCATTGCCTTTCTCTCTGTTGGAAGATGCCCAAAACGATATAAGTCACCCGATCCAGGTCTCCCAAATCAGCATCAAACAGATTAATGGGACGACTCGCTCCTCTTTCTGGCTTTTAATATCCTGTTTCTGTCCTTTAGGGATGACTTTAGACTCTCTCCGTATTGTTATCATGTGTTAATATGATATCGCTTATCCCATCGTTCGAACAAGAACAACTGCAGCTCTCCAGTTCATGATCAGGGGGAAATGAGCCATGCGCTGCCCACCTGGTAATATCTGAATATAGCTACGTTGGGCAATGCGGCCTTATGGAAATAAGTCCAGAGGTGGGATTCAAATAATTTAACAACAGGTTCTGTGCCCTAATGCTTGCTGGGTGGGCATAGCCATGGTTTGACAGGATGCACTCCTGGGAGCAGTGACGGGCTCCTCCAGGTACGGTCAGGTACACAGAACCAGTAGAATTTTTTTTTTTTTTTTTTTTCCCCTTCTGGGCTCTGGGTATGTTTTTCCTAGGGCAGTAAATGAGGTTGAAGGTGTATACATTTTAAAAGAGCTCTGTTTGTTTGTGTGTGTGTGTACATACGCATACACTTTATATAGTAGATAATGTCTATTTTTCTGTGCCTGGGTGTAATATGTATGCACACATATGGCATATGTACATAGAATTAAATAGTACATTTTGGATGTTCAGTCATAGTAAATAGAGAGGGAAATTATCTCTTTAAGGCAAAGAGAGGCCAGGCACCCAAACCCTTGACATGAATGACGTCAAGCTGGCCACCTTTAAGCCAGTCACATGACCTTTAAGCCGCCCCCTGGTCACCTGGTCATCAAGCCACTCCCACCTTTTAACTCCACCTTGTCACCCACAGTGTGGTAGTAAAGTTTTTTGCATCCCTGCACTGGTGGCTGTGTGTGGAGTTGCAAGTAGGTGTCATGGATCAGCAACCTGGACTATTAAAGTTTGCTGCAAAATCAAAACCAGAAGCCCACACAGATAACTAATTCAGCTGGATTCAATAACAACTTTATAAACATAAGAATGTATTTACAACACCAGAAGTAGAGATATTCTTCAATCAGACGGCAGAGAACAGTTAAGTTTCATTTCAGCAGAGTCAAGAGTGGAAGAGCCTTAAGCTTCTCAGTTTTGATTCTCTGCACAGACTCAGAAGTGGTTATCTCCTATTGGCTGACTCAGTTGCTATGCCTATTCATTGGCTGATGTGGCTCTCCCACAGTGTGGTGGTAAATTTTTTTGCAGCCCTTCACTGCCTGGGAGCAAAATGGGCCGCGGGCGGTGGTGGGCAGCAGCCAATGTGCTCAAGTGCTCCGTCCCGTAGTTGTATGCCCCCAATGCACCCCCTGTGAGATTTGGCCTCCACCTAGAGGGGCCCCACGGAGGCTTCTCCCCGCCTTTTCTGGCCCTGTTTCCTCCCAGGAGACTCCTAGAGAGGCCCCACGGAGGCTTCTCCCTGCCCTTTTCCGGTTACAGTTTTGGAGGCTGGGGTTTGTAAGTGGAAAATGGTTCTTGAGAAGAGGCAAAGAAATCTTGAACACCCGGTTCTTATCTAGAAAATCTAGAGGCATTTGTAGGTAGGGGTGCCACTGTATTTTAAAAGAAGCAATATATGCTAAGCTTTTGACATCTGGCCCCTAATAGACATATTAGGAAAGCAGATTAATTCTACATGGAAAGCCCAAATCACCCACACAATAGAGGCAGTTAAAAGGGATGAGCACATGATAAGATTTCAACTCATCCCTTTCATTTCCTAAACACTTTCACAGCCGTAACTTCCCAGAATTTCTCATTTGTCTGTAACTGTTATCTCCCGTTTCAAATGCCAAAAGACATTTTGCCTAGGGAAGGGGGGCTCCAAGGAGATCTAATCAGACCTTATTGCCAGGGATACAAATTGTTCATGGAATATCTCCATTGTTTTCTCCCCCCAAAAATAAATAAAAATAAAAATTATTATTTCAACACCATGATTGAGTTCCAAAGGCAGCTGGCTACCAGAGTGATGAGGTTCTCATACAATAAAAAACATTTCTTTCTAACTTGTTGCTTGAATAGGGACTTTTTTCCGACTTTTTCCCCGTTGCTTTTTTGCTTCTGCACATGAGTGGAAGCAAAAATGCAGCGAAAACGGCCAAAATCTTGTGCTTGTGCGCAAGAGATTTTGGCAATTTTTGCCTATGGTAAAAAAAACCCAATGCGCAGCAGCCAAATCTTGTGTGTGCACCAGATGCGCATGCACATACAGCACACTGTCAGTGCCGGCAGTGAAAGCCCATGACTGAACATAGGGGTATCAATCTCAAGGCCTCCGGGCCAGATGTGGCCCACATGGTGCTTAGATCTAGCCCGCAGGGTCGCCATGGAAACGGTGAAGGACATGCGTGCAGTGCCTCTGCCATCGTGTGCGGCCATCCCGGATTCCATTTTGGGCCGTGAAGGCCTCCTGAAGCCCTCTGTCGGTGAAAATGGAGCTGGGAGGGTTGTTGACAGAGTGCTTGGGCCGCCACAGACATCCTGCCGACATGAGTGACATCATGCTGGCCACTCCCACCTTGGCTACACCCACCCTGGCTCCCCGAGGTCAAACCCAGCCCTGATGCGGCCCTCCGCGGTGGGTTGCTATTGGTACAGAATGGTTCTATGAACCGATAGCAGCAGCGGGAGACTCCGCCCACTCCGCTTCTGTGCAGGCAAACTGCTGGCGATGGCATTTAGGACCCATCCCTGGTGGCCCTCAGTGACACCCCTGCTGTAGTAGGACAGAACTTTCTTCTCTATTATATTACAGTGATACCTCATCTTACAAACTTCATTGGTTCCAGGAGGAGGTTCGTAAGGTGAAAAGTTTGTAAGACGAAACCATGTTTCCCATAGGAATCAATGGAAAAGCGATGAATGCCTGCAAGCCCCAAACTCACCCCTTTTGCCAGCCGAAGCCCCCGTTTTTGCTGGGATTCCCCTGAGGCTCCCCTCCATGGGAAGAAACCCCACCTCCAGATTTTGCTGCAGGGGAATCCTGTCGAGGACTTAACAGTTCACTTGAACGATGAGGATCGTTCAAGCCACTCCCACCTGGTCGCATGACCATTAAGCCACACCCACAAAATAAGCCACACCCACAGTGTGGTAGTAAAATTTTGGCTGCCCATTACTGGCTGCAATGCATTATAGGCTGAAAAAGCTTGACAGGAGGTAACACTTCATTAAAACCCAAAAGCTCTGAAATCAATGCAGCCATGGCAGCAAAAGTCTCCGCGTTCTAAATCTTCTGGAGCCAAAATGTCGGGCTGAGTTTTCATTAATTAATAGAGTGCCTCATGGGTTTCTCAGAAGTAATAATAATAATAATAATAAGACATGAAGGAAATAAATCTGCCAGACCGAATTATATTTTGTTGTACCTATATTTCAAAACCTACCTTTATTCATGAAAAGAAAATCAATTATTTGAAGCTGAAACTGCAAACTATTTTAGGGAAATACACGCACACACACACACACACACACACACAATTTTCTTTTATGCTAATTTCCACGTTTTTTATCTTTCACATTTTTTGCATTATGAGTATGTGAAAACCACGCATATAGAAACACTTTTTTCTCTCTTTTCTACATGCATGTACACATGAATACATGATAAGGCAAAAAAAGACAGCTGTCATAAATTGGCAAACATTTGGCAGTAATTCAATGTACAGTGGTCCCACTATTTAAGAAGGCCTCTACTTAAGAACTTTTCTAGATAAGAACCGGGGCTTCAAGATTTCTTTGCCTCTTCTCAAGAGCCATTTCCCACTTAAGAACCCAAGCCCCCATGCTTAGACTCAAATAGGCTTAGACTCAAGTATAAGACCCTATGGTCTTCGGAGAGGGGCGGCATACAAATCTAATAAATTATTATTATTATTATTGTTATTATTATTATTATTATTATTATATTCAAAAATAAACAAATAAGCATCAATTTTTTCAGTTCATTTATATTTTTCTTATGATCAGGAATGTTCGATTTTGTATATCAAACCTTTTGGGGGAAATCCATTTGTAGCCTAAAAAAAATATAAACTGACATGAAATGCTCAAAAATGGGGGCGGGGGCTTTTTGATCAAAATCAACCAATAGAAAGCCCCTGGAGCCTATGGATGGCCAAACATGAGCCTAAGGGGCCTACTGGAGGTTCGTTTGTGAACTTCCGATAGGCCCATTGGGACTGTGTTTCACCATCAACAGAGTCCAGAGGCTTCAGTGTGGCCACTCCTACCTGGTCACATGGCTAGCAAGCCCCACCCACAAAATAAGCCCCACCCACAGCGTGGTAGTAAAAAAAATGCAGCCCTTCACTGGTGACGACAAGCGTAATTAGGAACTGGGGGATGCGTCTGGCTGACCGTGATTGGAGCCCGGTTGCAGCCCTTCCTCATTCCAAAGAAGAAAGTCGGGATCCCTCGCGTTCCAGAGACCCAGATATGGAGCAAGAGACCGAAAAAGACCCATATCAGGGCAGCCTCAGACTGAAGAGGAATCTCCATCGCAGCCGTTCTAACAGCCAAACCAATTATCCACTTTGCTTGATTTGTTCAGGCCGGTGATAGACAGCCATCTGTCAGGGGTGCTTCATTTGAATTCCTTTGCTGACCTCAGTGCCCCCTTCCAACTTCTATGATTGCCTTCCTCCCCTCCCCACCACCACCAAGGATGGAGACCCCCCAAACAAACCCCCCAGTTGGTGACTATTCACTGTCCCAACGTTTTTCCTTCTGCCCTTCGCATTCTTTGTGTGTTCAACCGGCCCCCGACACCTCTCCTGGTGAAACTGAGGCTGGCAGTGTTTGGCTTCATTTACCGCCCGGCCCACATCCAACCCACCCAGCCACCAAGGCTCCCTTGTATGCCCACGTTCCATTGAAACTGGGAAGGGGCTGGAATATTGTCTCGTCATGCATTTTAAAGCAGCCGGGGTAGAAAATAATGGGGAGTTAATCAGATCACCGAAACCTAATTCACTCAGTATTGATTGGGATGGTAGCTAATGGGACGGCAGACCAGTTTCAAATTACAGTAAGCCTGACGTATCCTAGAATACCAACGATTGGCTCGGAGGAAGGAAACACCGCCAGCACCACCACCTGACCGTGAGGCCTGGGCGCATGAGAGGGCTGCCTCCCCAGAAGGCTGGAATGCGTAATGCAAGGCGGCATTTAGCTAATTAATAGGAGGCTGATCCAAGCTGGCAGTTCGAAGCTGGCGGCCTCCTTTGAAGAAGCCTGGCCTGGGAGGCCCACGGACTTGAGACGTCCAGGAAGAGAAGAGGAGAGAGGGGAAAGGTAATGCAATTAAAACGAGGCTTTGAATTATATTAATCAGAAGTTCCATCTCTCTGACTTTAATGCAAGGCTGCAATTAAGCTCTTTTCCCTTTTCATCAGTCAAAGGCTGCAAAAAATTTTTGCTACCAGACTGTGGGCGTGGCTTATTTTGTGGGTGTGGTTTTCTCTGCCAAGTGGTCAGGTGGGAGTGGCTTGGCGATCTTGTGATGAGGTGGTGGCTTAAAGGCTATATGACTGGCTTAAAGGTGGCCAGCTTGACGTCACTCACGTCAAGGGATTGGGTTAGGGTGCCTGGCCTCCCCTCCCCTCCAAGAGATACAATTTCCCTCTCTATTTACTATGACTGAACACCCAAAATATACAATTTAATTCTATGTATATATGTGTATATACATATTACACACAGGCATACAAAAATATACATTATCTACTATATAAACTGTATGTATATGTACAGAGAGAGAGAGAGAGAGCTCTTCTAAAATTACACACATTCAACCTCATTTACTGCAATTGGAAAAAAACATACATTTCTTTAAAAAAAAGAAAAATAATAATAAAAAAATGAAAAACATACCCAGAGGCCAAAAGGGAAAAAAAAAGAAAAAAAAATCAAAATTGTTCTTCCGGTTCTGCGTACCTGACAGTACCCACAGGAGCCCATCACTTCTTTTCTTTTCTTTTTCTTTTTAAAAAAAAAATTTTTTTTTTACAAGAATAGCTTACAATTAGTGATGGGCGAACTGAACCCGCACAATTCAGGTCCATACTGAATTTTTCGGTGTTCGGTATGCTGAACACGAACCCAAAATTTTTCCAAACTTCGGGCAAAGTTTGGGGTTGCGTTCGGCGTTCGGAGCTTTGACGTCACCAGCAGGTTGCTAAGGACGTCAAGGTGATCACTTCCTGGAATCCAGGAAATGATCACCCTGGCGTCCTTAGCAACCTGCCGGTGACGTCAAAGCTCCGCCCCCGGAATCTCTTCGTGGGAGGGATTCCCCAGCTCCTTCAAAGGGAGGTCTTCATGTAAAGATAAACATTGTTATTTTTACGAAAAAGGACGCCGCAGCGGCGCTGCAAGCAAAGGGCGGTCCTTTCACATAAAAATAAACATGTTTATTGGGTCTGGATGGTGGCTATTCAAATAATAATAATAATAATAATAATAATAATAATAATAATAATAATTTATTAGATTTGTATGCCGCCCCACTCCGAGGAGTTAATGTGACTTAATGAACTGAAAAAGAGTCCAAGCACCTATTTGAAAACTTATCTTGGTCGGCAAGCCACTCCCACACAGTCACATGACCTTTAAGCCATCCCCGGTCACATGACTGTCAAACCATTTCCACTTGGTCACATGACCGGCAAGCCACACCCACAAAATAAGCCACGCCCGCAGTGGCAGTAAAACCTTTGGCATTGGAAACACGGGTGTGTATTGAAGTATTGATTTCCCCGTCTGCCCTAAGGAATCTCAACCGCCCAGTAATGAAGGAAGTGGCAGAAATAATGATAAAGTCAAAGCTGGCTTTCTGTGTAGCAATAAATAACTTTCTAGAAAGTAGAACAAATAGAGAGGTGTATAGTGGGTGAAGGAGACTATATTTTGAATCGGACACTGTTGAGTTATAGGAATTGATTTCTATCTTATTCTCCTATTTCCAGTAAATAAAGATATTTCGTGGTACCACTTCTAAGTGTTTTATCACTGATATCATCAACAGAGCCGCCATTGTGAAGTCATTACAGCCAATTATTTCCTCTAGCTAAGAGCACCTGGTAGGATGAAACGATTTTTTAAAGAGAGCCTCCTTTCTCAGAAATCCCATCCCACCCGATATATGATCAATAACTCATCTTAGGCACAGTAATTTCTTTAAGAATGCATTCAGCTCTGAATTTTCATTCAACCATTAGATTTGTTGGCTAATCTAAGACCTCGCCTACAAAAAGAGATGGATAAAATTGAACGGGTCCAAAGATGGGCTACAAGAATGGTGGAAGGTCTTAAGCATAAAATGTATCAGGAAAGACTTAATGGACTCAATCTGTAGAGTCTGGAGGACAGAAGGGAAAGGGGGGACAGGATCGAAACATTTAAATATGTGAAAGGGTTAAATAAGGTTCAGGAGGGAAGTGTTTTTAATAGGAAAATGAACACAAGAACAAGGGGACACAATCTGAGGTGAGTTGGGGGAAAGATCAGAAGCAACGTGAGAAAATATTATTTTACTGAAAGAGTAGTAGATGCTTGGAACAAACTCTAAGCAGACGTGGTTGGTAAATCCACAGTTGCTGAATTGAAACATGCCTGGGATAAACATCTATCCATCCTAAGATAAAATGCAGGAAATAGTATCAGGGCAGACTAGATGGACCCTGAGGTCTTTTTCTGCTGTCAATCTTCTTTATTTCTAGGTTTCTAGGCTTTTACCTGTGAACATCGCCGAAATTTTGCTCACTTGCTGCGCATGCACAGAAGCCCAATCTCGTGCAGGGGCATGTGTGTGCACATTGGGGATGCGCAGCTGCATGCTCAACTCCCATTCTTTCAACTGAAGCTGCGCACCGCCGGTCCGCGTAACCAGCAGCCCATTACTGGTTTTGTGGCTACAAACCACACTTCCCCCTAGATATAAAGCCACCAATGGCTCTGCAAGGAAATGACATCAGGGGCGATTCAATTCGTCCCCTGCAAAAATTTGCAAAATTAGGCCATGGCAAATGACAATGATTCACCCTGTGAGATGCAGTGTCTGTCTTAAGGGAAAGAGAAGTCTATTAAGTTAGCCCTGGAGTGACAGGCCCACTCAAACCTAAAAGTGCCATGTTAGCTAATCATTGCCCTGACAATAATTGTCTCCAATAGAACTTCTTTATAGATTTGGGATGTTTCTCTCAGGCAAAAAGGCTTCGCAGTTGTGAGCTAAAAGGATTTTAAAAATTCAATCTTAAGGAAATGTCCCTGAGTTCTGGGCTAAACAGATTAGAAAGGTCATTTAAAAAACCCAACTTAACTTGCTGAATAAAACCATTTTAATGCACTCAAAGTTACAAAGGAATCACAGTTGGAACCTTTAGGCCAATGGTCAGTCTACTTTATTTTTCTCTCATTAGTAAGGACAGCAAATATCCACTTTTGGATTCTCCTGCTGCAATTGTCTCCGGTTCATTATTCTTCATGATTAGAAAAAGGAGAGACCAGCGCTAGCTGAAGAGGAATGTTTTGCCTTTATTTCAGTGCAGTCAGGCGGTAGGGAAAGCAAGTAGGACGCTTGGCTGCATAGCTAGAGGTATCACAAGCAGGAAGAGGGAGATTGTGATCCCGCTGTAGAGAGCGCTGGTGAGACCACATTTGGAATAATACTGTGTCTAGCTCTGGAGACCTCACCTGCAAAAAGTTATTGATCAAATTGAAGGGGTCCAAAGACAGGTTACAAGAATGGTGGAAGGTCTTAAGCATAAAACTCATCATGGACTCTGGTCATCTTAAGTAAAGTAGTACATAACTCTAAGTGCTATACCTATTCAAACATGCTTGAAACCTCAATAGATTAAATAAGAGCTTCATGGCTGTATTCATTGATACTACTAAAAGTTAACTTACACTGGGGTTTTGTTTGCTTTGTTTTTATATGTTTATAAAACACACGTGTTTTGGCCAGTTTGTGAATCAATGTATTGTAGAACCCTGGAAATAGTTCATGAAATAAAGAGGGACACTCAGTAATGGGCAGCCAAAGTTTTTACTGCCACACTGTGGGTGTAGCTTATTTTGTGGGTGTGGCTTAATGGTCATGTGACCAGGTGGGATTGGCTTGAACGATCCTCATCGTTCAAGCGAACTGTTAAGTCCTCAACTTACAACCTTACCAGTGTCGCTTGCTGGGGTGACAATTTGCTTTGCGTTTCCCGCGCTCTCCTTCCTGCGTCGCCCTCCCGCCTCAGGCTGGGTAGCTAGGCAAACGGGGGCTGCCAGTGCCGCTTCCACCCAGGCCTTCTGCTTGCATCTCAGGCGGGAGGTGGCCGCGTGAGGCTGGAGGGGAGCCAGGCAGGAGAGAGGGAAGCTCGTCCGAGGCCAGGAAGGAGGAAAGAGGAGAAAAGCAAAGAGCGCAGATGCAGCAGCAGGGCAAAAAGGAGAGACGAGACGAGACCAGTAATCCAGGAAGTGACAGCCGCCGATCAGCTGGAGCTGCGCACGCATCTTCATTTCTGCCGGTGGAACTGCGTTCCACCCGGTCCTGCCTGCTGCCCACCCCTGGGTACAGTGAGCTGTATAAGTGAATGATTGTAATCAATGGACAAAAAATTCTTAATTTTCTTGACTATTAACTTGACTGGTATTAACTTGTGAATTACCTGATCCCTTATCCCCGTGTGCCCACATAATTCCTTCTATAATTTCACTTTTATCAAATAAAGGACATGTGAAATCCTGTATCTCAAAATCCTCTAACATAAGTAGATGAACAACTATTCTGTGGGCCAGGATTTTTTAAATATTTCCTGTGATCCTCTGCTTAGGAAATACAGATCAAAGAAGAAGGTTGAAAATGATTTTCGAATTTCATCCCTGTATAGGAAACACTGCTCCAACCATATGATCATCATAAAGTATTGTGCTGAAAATAATAGTGTGCAATCTAAATGAATAGCCAGTTAATGAATTCATTACACATAGCAAAACATCATTTAAAAACACTGTGGATAATTCTGACATGATCAAACCTTTCCAAAACCATTTGCAAAATATGAATCATTTTCTAAAATAATGGTAAAATTGGCTAGCTTCCAGAATATACATCTGTTCCAAGGTTTAAAAGAAAATACGTTTTACAATATAGAGAAAGGGGGGAAAAAACCCCACTTGATTTGTTTTGTAAGAATTATGTGGAATCTGCTGAGACATTTTGAGGAGGGGAACGAGATAGGGAGGGAGGGAGAAAGAGAGAGAGAGAGAGAGAGTGGGAGGGAGGGAGGGAGGGAGACAGACAGACAGAGGGATTCAAAGTGACTGCCAATTCTGCATTGTATTTTAGAGCCCATGAAATTTTGTAGAAAGGGCACCAGGCCTCAGGGGTCTTTCTCCCACTTATCTCCTATATGATCCTTCCCATCTTTCATAAAACGTACATCAATTTCTTGGTTCTGTTGTAGGAATAAGAGTCAGGTTATTAATCTGTGCAAAAAGGTAAGATATTTATTTTAGCAACGGTGCTTTTGTAACACATGAGGGTCGAGGAAATCCTCTCTCCATAGATTTTACTTTTTATTTTATTTATTTTTTAATTTTATTTATTTTGTCAAGCATGCATAAGATAACAGATATAAGTATAAACATGTTTCTGGATATTAAATTGATACGAATAAAAGGGAATATTAGGAGAGGGAGGGTAGGCACGCTGGTGTAATTATGCACACTCCTTATAGACATCTTAGGCATTGGGTGAGGGCAACAGGAGACAATCTAAGGTTAAAGTTTGGGGGGTTTGGGGAAGAAGCCACAGAGTCAGGTGGTCCCTTTGCAAAGGGGGAGGGGTGGAAACTAGACATTTGTGGGAGGAGTTTAGGGATTTTCTTATTTTTGAGGTTTCTAATTTATCTGTTTGTTTTTCTACAGCTGCCCATCTCAGTGAGTGACTCTGGGTGGCATGTATCATAAAACATAAAAATAAAACCGTCAAACGAATATGTATATGGCTACAAATAAATCCATTGCTCTGGTTGTTAATGCAGCCAGGAATCAAAGCTCTTAACTTTCAAGCCTTCCATTACCCAAAGTAGGTAACATCAGCAGCGCTAGGACAAAGTGACCAGATTATAACTTTGGTAAAGGGGGACACCATTGCTGGGGGGAGGGAACGACTGACAAATCTCTCCCAGCGCTCTTCAAAGCGTAAAATTGGGGAGCCAAGGGAAGAGATCAAAACAGCTGGCCTCTTCTTCCCCATGAACACACAGCTGGCCCCTTTCTTAAGAAGGGGGCACTGCCGGGAGACGTCGCTGGAGGACTGGACGGAGACCTGCAGCGGGAGTTGGGGGTCCCACAGCGTCAGGTCGGGTTTGGACCATCAGTTTGGGGCGCGGAGGTGGCTTGGGTCAGCTTGCCAGCTTGCTGGGAGGTTTGGGCTTAGGGGGCACCGCAGGCTTCCTGCTGGCCTGTGTGGGCTTGGAGCCTGGGAATACCGGTACGACCGGCTGGGCCCCGAGATCGGAGACGAACTGCACCAGGAACTTGTTCCCATCTGAACGGATGAAGCTGGGTGACTTTTCTCCGCAGAATTGCCCGTGGCTCAGCTGCATCGCAGCAGCAGCAGTGGGGCACTGCAGAGCAGGAGCGAGCAAGCGCACTTCTGCAAACTGACCGCCCGAAAAAATCGGGACTTTTAAAAAACACCACAGGACGCGGGACAAATTCCTAAAAAGCAGGACTGTCCCACCAAAAGCAGGACATCTGGTCACCTTCTGCTAGGAGGGAGTGGGATTTGCTTTCAGTTTGCTCCCTCTACAGAGAGAAATGCTGGTTACCATAGATGATCTTTGCCGTCCAACACTGATGGGTGACTCCTGATGTTCAGCCCGTGGGGGCCGCTGCTAAAAAGGCTGCTAAAGAGCAGTGATTATCCACCTTTCACATCTTAAGAACAGTTGCTGGAACTGGGTAGGTCTAGATTAATCGAAAGAAGGACCTGGGGAGGGGGGACCCAAGACAAGAAGCAACGAATGAAGACTAATCAAGGAGAGAAGGAACTTAGAACGAAGGAGACATTTCCTGACAGTGAGAACAATTAATCCGTGGAACAGCTTGCCACCAGAAGTTGTGAATGCGCCAACACTGGAAGTTTTTATGACGTTGTTGGATACCCATCTGTCTGAAGTAGTGTAAGGTTTCCTGCCTAAGCAGGGGGTTGGACTAGAAGACCTCCAAGGTCCCTACCAACTCTGTTATTCTGAAGTCTCACAAGTTACCGCTCCGAGTCCTTGGAGAGGGGCGGCATACAAATCTAATAAATTATTATTATTATTACTCTATCCAAGAGCCTGGGTCTTCCCAGATAGAAACAAAACACTGTATTTATAGGATTTTTTAAATTTGTGACTTTGAAGAGTCACTAAACCAATGGTCGTAAGTTGAAGACGATCTGTCATCTCTTCTACTGTTGGCCTTGGGCCAGTAATCAACTGCCACACTGTGGGCGTGGCTTATTTTGTGGGTGTGGCTTGTTGGTCACGTCACCAGATAGGAGTGGCTTGCCGGCCGTTGACCAGGTGGGAGTGGCTTAATAATCATGTGACCGGGGTGGCTTAAAGGTCAGGTGACTGGGTGGGAGTGGCTTAATGACCAAGATACATTTTCAAGTAAATCTCTTTTTCAGTGGATTATGTCACATTATTGGAATGCCACAAAAGGACAAACGATAGACAGCGTTATTGGTTGAGGAGCAGAGTCACATTTGAAGGTTTTGTCCCGAACCCACAACGTTGAGTATGATAAGAGATTAGGCAAGTAGCTCAGTTTTCTTTAATTGCTATAAAAGTTCAGCTCTAGATAATGATTAAATGATTAAAGCACTTATGGCTAAAAACACACTGTTTCATTATTTCCTATTTTAAAAGTAATTAAGGGTCATACTAAGGTACCAGAGAAGGAAGGGCAGTAAAAAAACCTATGAAGTGTTCAATAAATGGTGCATAAACTTACTACCCCCATAGCGTTCCCCCCTCCTCCCACCATGGGGGCAGCAGCAGCCCATTACTACCCTCTTACTACCCTCACTCGTTTTGTTTTAAATTCTCAAGTTCTCCTGTGTAGTTGTGGGAAACAACTTGCTCAGCTCCTGATAAGAGACACCATATAGAGGTGGGTGGTAGGTGACCACTCTCCGTCTCTCACTCTCTCTGTTTGCGCGTTGTGTGTGTTGTGGTGTATATATATCACAACAAGGTCAGGGAAAACATTTTCCTTTGAAATGAAAAAAGGAGGCAAAAGCAGGAATTTTAATAACAAACCTGACACAAGAGCAGTGTAATCCTGGCATGAATTATGCTCGGTCGTGAGCTTTTATTGGCAAGCGCCGATTGCTTTGTTCCTGCTCCCGACATAATATTCAAGGCTGGGTTTATGTTTGCCCAGGACTTGGGGGCTGTTTGCTCAAGTCCATGCAAATCAAAGACTTGATTTATGCACCGTTGCAGGGGAGGCTGGGACGTTCCATTTCATTTTGCAAAGGATTGTGGTGAGGAGTTCCACGCGGCCCTGGACTGACATGGTGAACTGGGCAGGAAAGGGCCCCGGAATTCATTACGTTTCCAATATGCGCGAATGCTGCATTTGAATGAAACATTTGTCTCTTGTCAAAAGGGAGTAATGTCTGCTGTGTGTGTGGCATGTACACAAACCCACAAAATACCTCCCATCTCCCCTATGGGTTTTATTGTCAGTTCTGCAAAGTAGATTATTTATTTATTTATTTTATTTGCCAAGTACCTATTGGTAGTATACAAAGAAATAACATGATATTGGTACTAATAAGGGACGGAAGGAACTCTAGTGCACTTATGCACCCCCTTACTGACCTCTTAGGAACCTAGTGAGGTCAACGGCGGAGAGTCTAAGTTTTGGGGGTTAGGGGATGAAGCAACAGAGTCCAGTAGTGAGTTCTATGCATTTACAACTTGGTTGCTGAAGTCATATTTTCTACATTCGAGTTTGGGGCTGTTTTTTTTTTTCCCTTTCTTTCTTTCTTTCTTTCTTTCTTTCTTTCTTTCTTTCTTTCTTTCTACATACTATTTAATTATTTCCTATTTTAAAAGTAATTAAGGATCATAGTAAGGTACTAGAGGAGGAAGGACAATAAGAAAAACTAGAATCCGAGTCCAAGCTGCAAGGAATAAACTGGAATCACTTTATAATAAGTAAATAGCTCTATTGCTCTTGAGTTAAAATGGTAATTATAAAATATGCCCCAATTCAGGTGGAGGGGTGTGAATGTTGTCTGGTGGTGGGCACCACTCACTGAGCTCTTGTTGTGTGTTGTGTGTGTGTTTTATATTTTAAAATCAATTTTAAAAGTTATTTAGAAACAAAGGAAGTTTTTGGTGGGAGAGGGCCATCAAGGTCACTGGGCGGGATAGACTCTTCCGCCAAGCAACTTAATGCACTTCAGGTCTGAGCTTTTTGTCTTGCCAAGCCCTGAATAGACTCTTGATCTGAAACGCAGAAGCTATTTTCTTTGTTCATTTAATGAATGGTATGGTGATGAATACACATAAGGCAAAATTGATCCACTTAATTCATCATTTGTACATATGTATGGATTCAAAGCCCTTGTAAATTGATTGTGGGATTAAAGAACGGTGCCTGTTCCACCCGAGCTATTCAGAAGAAGAAGGGGGGGGGGTCTAAGTGGAACTTTGAGCTCCCAACTATCTTAAATGTTATAAAATTGACCCCTACCAGAAGCTGTTTTTTAAGGAAGAACAAATGGAAACTCTATGGATTATTATCCATCTTTTCTAAATGTTCAAATGGATCTATCGGTAACTGTGTGTTCTTGGGCAAAATTGACAACAGTACCGCATGCCACTGTTTCCCAACCTTGGCAAGTTGAAGATATTTGGACTTCAACTCCCAGAATTCCCCAGCCAGCGAAGTCCAGATAGCTTCAAGTGGCCAAGGTTGGGAAACACTGCCGTATGCCATGTTCTCCATGTCTTATTTTTGAACAGTAAAATAAACCAGGATTATCACACTCATAACGAGGGTCCCAGCTTGAGAAAGAAAAAAAGAAGCTTGTTGAAAAACTACTTTGGGTTTCATGGTAGTTCACAATCCAGAATCTTAATTACTATGAGAGGTTTAAAGATAATAAGTCATAGTAAATAAGGAACATACACCCTACATACACCCTATTCTGAGCAGAGTCAGGTTACAAGCGGTGTGCCACAAGGATCTGTTCTGGGTCCTATTCTTTTTAATATATTTGTGAGTGACATAGGGGAAGGTTTGGTAGGGAAGGTTTGCCTATTTGCCGATGACTCTAAAGTGTGCAATAGGGTTGATATTCCTGGAGGCGTCTGTAATATGGTAAATGATTTAGCTTTACTAGATAAATGGTCTAAGCAATGGAAACTGCAGTTTAATGTTTCCAAATGTAAAATAATGCACTTGGGGAAAAGGAATCCTCAATCTGAGTATTGTATTGGCAGTTCAGTGTTGGCAAATACTTCAAAAGAAAAGGATTTAGGGGTAGTGATTTCTGACAGTCTCAAAATGGGTGAACAGTGCAGTCAGGCGGTAGGGAAAGCAAGTAGGATGCTTGGCTGCATAGCTAGAGGTATAACAAGCAGGAAGAGGGAGATTATGATCCCACTATATAGAATGCTGGTGAGACCACATTTGGAATACTGTGTTCAGTTCTGGAGACCTCACCTACAAAAAGATATTGACAAAATTGAACGGGTCCAAAGACGGGCTACAAGAATGGTGGAAGGTCTTAAGCATAAAACGTATCAGGAAAGACTTCATGAACTCAATCTGTATAGTCTGGAGGACAGAAGGAAAAGGGGGGACATGATCGAAACATTTAAATATATTAAAGGGTTAAATAAGGTCCAGGAGGGAAGTGTTTTTAATAGGAAAGTGAACACAAGAACAAGGGGACACAATCTGAAGTTAGTTGGGGGAAAGATCAAAAGCAACATGAGAAAATATTATTTTACTGAAAGAGTAGTAGATCCTTGGAACAAACTTCCAGCAGATGTGGTAGATAAATCCACAGTAACTGAATTTAAACATGCCTGGGATAAACATATATCCATCCTAAGATAAAATATAGAAAATAGTATAAGGGCAGACTAGATGGACCATGAGGTCTTTTTCTGCCGTCAGACTTCTATGTTTCTACAGATACCTCATAAATATTGGTTTAAATTGGCTAAAATCTCAGGTCATGGTTTGTGGCCAATTTGCTACAAAGAGTTGTCCCTTATGTCTGAATTTACAAAGGCTCAATATATTGTAGTTAGGATTCACCTGTTTATTCTTACACATTCCCGTATACTTTCTTCAAAAGCTTTACACACTCTAAGAATTTAGCGCCTTGTAAGTAGACTTCAATTCTGAGTAGGCAACAGAAAGAACTAACGCACAGGACTCGTAAGTCAGCAGCAGAAAGAAAAATAATATATTATATTATAATATTATTATAATAATAATAATAATATTATATATTATATATATACATAATATATTTTGGGTGTTCAGTAATAGTAAATAGAGGAAAATTGTTTAAGGCGAGGAGAGGCCAGGCACCCTAACCCAAACCCTTGATGTGAGTGATGTCAAGTTGGCCACCTTTATAATAATGAATAATGATGATGATGATGATGATAATAATAATAATAATACAGTGTTCCCTCAACTTTCACGGGGGATGCATTCCGGGATGGCCCGTGAAAGTCGAATTTCCGCGAAGTAGAGATGCGGAAGTAAATACACTATTTTTGTCTATGAACAGTATCACAGTATCACAAGCCTCCCCTTAACACTTTAAAACCCTAAATTACAATTTCCCATTCCCTTAGCAACCATTGAGATTATTACTCATCATGTTTATTTATTAAAGTTTATTAAAAAAAATATTTATTAAAGGCGGATGAAAGTTTGGTGATGACATATGACATCATTGGGCAGGAAAAACCGTGATATAGGGGAAAAAACCATGAAGTATTTTTTAATTAATATTTTTGAAAAACCATGGTATAGACTTTTTGTGAAGTTCGAACCCACGAAAATCGAGGGAACACTGCAATAATAATAATAATAATAATAATAATAATATAATATAATAATAATAATAATAATATATTGGATTTTTATGCCGCCCCTCTCCGAAGACTTGGGGCGGCTCACAACAATATGCCAGTCACCTGACCTTTAAGCCACTCCCCGGTCACATGATCACCAAACCACTCCCACCTGGTCACATGGCCGGCAAGTCAAATCCACAGAATAAGCCATGGCCACAGTGTGGTGGTAAAAAAATGTGCAACCCTTCACTGTTGTTAATCCATATTCCGCTACTCAAAAAATCTCCGCGAAGACATTGCCGGAGGTGTCAAAATTGAAGTGGTCGTAATGATCAAAAGCCCTGAAAGCCTCCGAAATGAAAAATGGGAGCAAGGTCGGCATGAAAGCCTCCCTGGACATGCTTGATTCTGCTCCAGGTCTCTTTGAGACCTTTCCCTCTTCCATTAGCATAGCCTTCCCCTCACCAGCCCCCGCTTTGAATTCATTGCATATACATGGGTCAGAATTGCCTCAAACCTCATTATATAAATATTGATTCCAATAGGGAAATCAATCGCCTTGCAGAAGCAGTGTTTTTTTAAAAAACTGTTTTTAAAAGCTCTATATTTCAAGCCTCCTTTTGAGCTTTTAGGGGGGAAGAAGGGGGCAGTTTGAACCTGCCCCCTAGGTGTGATTTAATTACATGGAAAGCTTGAATCTTAAAAACCGGCGGCTTCTGTCAGCTGGAGGGCCGAGGTTTCTATCTTGTTTCCCCAGCAGTAGATTCAAAACAGAGCTGCGACCTATAAGCTTTAAACTACCTGAGTGTAACAGAACTTGAGGCTCACATTTCAGGAATCCCTCCACCATTGTACGAGCGTCGGCCAGAAAGTGATGCACCATATTTTTTTTTCTCTTAGCCTACAGTAATGGTACGAATGCGAAACTTTAGATATACATGGTCCCTCTACTTCAGAACTAAATTCGTTCCGTGACCAGGTTCTTAAGTAGAAAAGTTTGTAAGTAGAAACAATTTTTCCCATAGGAATCGATGTAAAAGCAAATACAGTGATACCTCGTCTTACGAACGCCTCTTCATACAAACTTTTCGAGATAAGAACCCGGTGTTTAAGATTTGTTTGCCTCTTTTTAAGAACCATTTTCACCTTACGAACCCGAGCCCGGTGCGTGGGCTCTCTTACTGCCGCAGGGATTCCCCCGCCTTGTGACTGCCACCGCTGGGATTTCCCATTTGCTTGCTGGCCCCACCGGGATTCCCTGCCTCCTTTTGCTTGCACCTGCAGTCCCGAGGAGGGGAACGCCGGAGCTGCCCCATTTCCCTGCCACTTTCCCCTCTAGCCCTCCGCTTCCTCTGCTCCCCGCAGCCGCCCCATCCCGCTGCCAATGTCCCCCCTAGCCTACCACTTCCTTGTTGGGAACATTTACAAATGTTTGTGTACAGTTTTGTGGAGAATCTGCAGTCGACAGAAATACAATTAGTCGCTGGGCACAGAGGGTGGGGCCATGAGAGGTGCAGAAATGGCTTAATGACCAGAACAAGGAGTGGTACCGACAGGGCATACGTACCCTTGTGTCTCGCTGGAGGAAGGCCATAGAACGGGACGGAGATTAAGTGGAAAAAATAGGGAGTGTAGGAGAAACATTGTTCTTTCTTGTGTGCAAGTTTCATTGTGTTCAACAAATGATTGTTGAAGAAAAGAAATGTGGTGCGTTACTTTCTGGGTGACCATCTTAACAAAGTCTTGGTTCAAGTGAAATGTCCTAAAGTTTTTAAATCTTTTAAAACTGGTGCTAAATCTTGCCAGGTTTAGAGGTCTTCTTAATTTGGGGACTGTTATTGCCTTAGGTACCCAGCCAGGTTGAGAGAGAAAAAGATGATTGGCAGCCCAGGAGCACCATACACGACAGAATACCTTTGGGCAGGGCAGCCAGATCTGCCCGAAATTGCCACACCGCTTAAAGGCTGCTCCTGCCCATTTATGGCAAATGCATAATGCAAGAATCACAATGCTTTCTGGATCTTAAATGCCCGGCGTTTCCTTTTCTGATTTAATTGCGTTACATAAAGTTAAACTCTCCTTTCAATTTTCACTTAGCCTTAGTATCCACCTTGCATTTGATGCAGCCTCGTTGAGCAGGAAGAGGCAGCAAATCTCTCGCAGTTGGAACTTGGTTTGAAAACTGCACACAGCCCCACGTCTTTAAAAAAAGCCTAAAAGGTTCCATTGTAAAATAAAATAAACACCAATACTTGGTAAGAATTGATAGCTTGGTAAATTGTACCGGTCAAGGTGCAAAGATTGTCTGAAACCAACCAAATGAATTACTCTCTGATGTCCGAGGAGGACCTTGACATCTAATGGGTTGTGGGTTGTACACAATGTGTACGCAGGTGGATGCTAAGGCCTACACCAGCACGAAAAGTGGTGCCACATGTTGGGCAGATCATTGCAGCAAATTATTCAGTAAACCATGATTAAAACACCATGGGCCACGTGGTTGTCTGAATGCAGGCAGGTGAGTTCTTCAGGAACCCACGAGTCACATTATGTGAAGGCTGAGGAGCTAAAGAATATTAATAATCCATATAACCGTTCCATCTGGAAGCGATCGCAGAACATTCTGCTCCTGGAGTAATAGTCTTCTTCTGTCCATTGTAAACATGTTGGAATGTGTGTTTAAAACTAGTCTTTTGCCCAAAATATCAAATGGAATTATAAGTGCAACAAACGCAACTAGCTGAAAGATTTCGCCCAACCAAAAGCAAACAAACATAGACATTGCGCTTGTTATTTCAGATCGATGATGGATCCAGCTGTCTTCGGAGTTGGTCGTATTGCATAAAGATGGCAGGCACTGACCTAGTGGTGGGTCTCCTCCTCTGCTTCTTGCTCCCTTCTCAGCTTGGTTATTTCTTAGCCTAATTATCCCGTTGTGGATGCACTGGGTTTGCCACTGAGAACCATTTGAAAAGAACTAGAAGTCCAGAAAGCCATATTGGCCTCAAGCAGTGATGGGCTCCTACGGGTATGGTCAGCTACGTGGAGCCAGTAGCCAAATGTTCATTTTTTTTCTTTTTTCCCCTTCTGGGCTTTGGGTGTGTCTTTCCTATCGCAGTAAATGAGGTTGAATGTGTATAATTTTAGAAGAGCTGTGTGTGCGCGTGTGTGTGTACATACATTTTATATAGTAGATAATCAGGGGTGGGCTACTGCCCGGACCGGGGGGGGCAACGCAGTGGGGTAGCGAAAATGGAGCTCCACCCCAGAGCACCCAATTTGCACTGAAAGAGGTTGAAACAAAATGCATAAGCCACGGCCACAGTGTGGTAGTAAAAATTTTGGTAGCCTATCACTAATACATAGAATTAAATAGTATATTTTGGGTATTCAGTAATAGTAAATAGAGAGGGAAATTGTATCTCTTGGAGGCGAGGAGAGAGGCCAGGCACCCTGACCCAAACCCTTGACGTGAGTGACGTCAAGTTGGCCACCTTTAAGCCAGTCACATGACCTTTAAGCCACCCCAGTCATATGATTGTCAAGCCACTCCCACCTGGTCACAGGCTGGCAAGCCACACACACAAAATAAGTGTAGTAGTAAAAATGTTTGCAGCCCGTCACTGACCTCAAGTATCTCTGATGCTTCACCAACAGTTCAGCAACACTACCTCAAGGCAGGGGTGGGTTGTAAAATATTTTGTCACTGGTTCATGTGTAAGATCATGCACACGTGCAATGCTTCTGCACATATGCAGAAGTATCCTGGGCAGGTGGGTGGAGCCTCCCGTCCAGTAGCGGGTTGAAGCTGCTACGGGGCAATACGGTGTAGCAAAAATGGAGCTGTGCACGCACCTCCAGCTGACGGGCGGGTGTGTCGGCCCGAGATTCTGCTTCTGCACATGCGCCGAAAGTGAAATCTGGCATGAGGAAGCACAGATGAGTGAGATTTTAGCATTTTTTGCCGATGTTTTGCTTTTGCGCATGCACGGAAGCAAAAATATTGCCGCAAATTGCTGAAATCTCACTCCCGCACGCATCCTCATGCCAAGATTGTGCTTCTGGAGCATGCGCAAAAGCTGAGTGTCACGCCGATGCACGCCTGCCCACCCGCCGTATGCGTGCTCTCCCAGGCCGATCAATGGGAGGGTTCCCGTACCACTGGTGACTTCTAGCCCTTCACTGCTCCCGCCACCAGCGCTACCAGTTCTAAGAACCGATCCGAACCGGGAGGAACCTATTGCTGTTTCAAGATATTTCCAAAAGCTTCAAAGGAGCCAAAGTTTGAGAGGTCAGCATTTTGCTTTACCCCCTTGACAGCATATAATACTTGACCTTCTTAAGCTCGATTGATTACCAATTCAGTCCTGGAGTGGATTCGATATGGAGTGAATTCTGTACTTAACTTTAAAGAGTTCAGCAGTCTGGGCTTTCTGAGAAAACATGAATGCTACACAAGACAGACGGGATTCAGAAAGATGGAGAGAAGCTTGAACCCTGGGCTGAAACCCACAGAATTCTATTTAACAGAGAGAAATGCAAGACCCCACATCTGGGCAAAAATAATGAAAACAGCACATATAGAATGGGAGGAAGAGGTCTGAGCAGCAGCACAAATGAGAAGAACCCAGGTGTATTGGTCGATCACAGGTTAAACATGAGTCGACAGTGTGGAGCAGCTGCAAAAAAGGCCAACACAATCCTGGGATGCATCAAGAGGCGCATAGAATCTCGCTCACATGAAGGAATTATTCATCTCTACAGGACTTTGGTACGACCACACTTGAAATAATACTGTGTTCAGTTCTGGGGGCTCCCATTTAAAAAGGACATTGATTGACTAGAGCAAGTTCAAAGGAGAGTTACAAGGAGGGTGAGTGGTCTGGAAACCATGTCCTATGAGGAAGGCTTCAAGGGTCTAGGGATGTTTAGTCTGCAAAGGAGGAGACTGAGAGGAGACTTGACAGCTGTCTACCAAGATCTGAAGGGCTGTCACAGAGCAGAGGGGTCAGCATTGTTCTCATTAGCCCATGGAAGGACGAGAAACAATGGGATGAAACTGCAAGGGAGGAGATTTAGATGAGATATCAGAAAAAACTTTCTAACGGTAAGGGTGATGAACCGGTGGAACAGTTTGCCACAGGAGGTGGTGGGCTCGCCTTCACTGGAGGTCTTCAAACAGAGACTGGACAGTCCTCTTTCTGGGATGGTTTAGTGAATCCTGCATTGAGCAGGGGGTTGGACCCGATGACCCTTGAGGTCCCTTCCAACTCTAGGATTCTATGATTCCATGATTCTATGATTGTCTTCCTTTCACCATCCTAGCTAAGTAGGGGGGGAAAGGGGGAAAAAGAAAAAAAATCCAATTTTTTCTACCGGTTCTGTGTACCTGATCGTACCTGTAGAAGCCCACCACTGCTCTGCACATACATTAACTCTCATCATTCCTCAATCTCACCAACCCTTTCCCCTTCCTCCATAGAAATGGACGCCTTTGAAAGGCCTCCACCCTTTGGTGTCTTCAACGCAGCGATGGGCTCCCAGGGGAACGGTCAGCTCCACCCCAGAGCCCCCAGTTTGCACTGAAAGAGGTTGAAACAAAAGGCACAAGCCAGGCCCACAGGGTGGTAGCAAAACTTTTGGTAGCCCATCGCTGCTTCAATGCCTTCACATGATGGGTTAGGGGCAGTTGCTCCTTTGCAGCTGCCCAATGTCCGTCTTCTGTCCACCTGCCTTTCCTTGAGGACGATGGTCTTTCTTCTCGGTCCCTTCGTGATTCCCTCCGTTGCTGCAGAACGGGTGCTATCCAGAGGCAAGTGACCAGACGCGGTGACTTTCCAAGGTCCTTGTGGTCCCTTATTAACATTCTGTTAGCATAAGTCCTGACTTTATTATTGACTACATTGAATACACAATGCACTGACCTCTGCCATCTGCAACTAAATCTCTTCCTGCAGATCTATCAAACGGATTTCTTACCAGAAGGAGGGGGTGCCGGGGGGGGGGGAGATATTATGTCCTGGGAAAGTTTTTAACTTGCAACGGGGGGGAACAGCCTGTCCATTTGACACTGTTTAGCACATCAGGCCCTTATTATAATATTAAAACCTAATAAGTCGCCACCCTCAGGAAAACGAATGTTTCTGTGTAAACGATGCCACTGCTTTTTTAAAAACAAGGAAGACAATAAAAGCCTTGTTGGATCCGACCCGGCCTCCATCGATTCCAGGATTAATTTCCAGCAGTGGGGCAAACGTCCCCCCGTGTTTCCTTTCTAGCATCTGCCAGGCAAGCTGGAATTAACACACAATTTCTTAGGGCAGATTGCCCCCCTCCCTCCGCCAGCTGTGCTTTTTGCTGGGTTGTTCCCTCCGTCTCCCCGACTGGGTCAGCGCACAGTTTCTCCTCTGCCTTCTTCGGAACGTCCGTCCTCAAGGGCCTTTTTCCCACTTCTGCACCTTTGGAGCTTTTGGGTGCGGAGGCCAGTGAAGGGCTGCAAAAATCTTTACTGCCACACTGTGCGCGTGGCTTACTTTGTGGGTGTGGCTTGATGGCCACATGACCAGGTGGGGAGTGGCTTGACGATCATGTGACCAGGGTGTGGCTTAAAGGTCACGTGACTGGCTTAAAGGTGGCCCACTTGAGGTCACTTACATCAAGGGTTTGGGTCAGAGAGAGGGTGCCTGGCTTTTCCTCGCCTCCAAGAGAGACAATTTCCCTATTTACTATCACTGAGCATCCCAAATATAATCTTTAATTCTATGTCTATACACCATATGTGTACATACATATTACACACAGGCACCCAAAAATATACATTATGTACTATATAAAGTATATGTACAAAACACACACGCCCAGCTCTTCTAAAATTATACACATTCAACCTCATTTACTGTGATAGCAAAAACAGACTCAGAGCCCAGAAGGGAGGGAGGGGGGAGGAAAAAAAATCAAATTTTTTCTACTGGTTCTGTGAACCTGACCAAAATTCTTTTACCGGTTCTGCGTGCCTGACCGTACCTGTAGGAGCCCACCCCTGCTTCCAAATCTGAGATGTGAAATAAAAACAGACGGTCAAGGAGCCCAAATGCCTTGTCTCCCAATGGGCAGTCTTTCTGATCCAAGGTAAGGCAGTGTCCTCCCCTTTGAGGAGCAAATAAACCCCTGAGAGTAAAATACTTATTTGCAAAGCTTTGTCATTAGAGGGAGACAGGGATAAGATCCTGGTTGTAGCTTATGCAAAGGAGGACGGAGGAGTTAACATATTGGAAGGAGCTGCTGACATTTGTCCTGCTAGATTGAATCTTTAGTGTGACAGAATCACTTACCAGATCCACTGGCATCGGGTTTCCTCTCATTATTGACCCCTGCAGAGGAAGCCTGACAAGTCGGACTCTGGCAAAGTCCATTAAGAATGGGAAATAAATCGGCTGTTTGAGGAAACCCTGAAAACGGAGGGGAGCAAACTCACACTTTTTGCAACTTCAGCACAAATTAGGTTTTGGCCTAGAGCATCTGCTCTTCTCTGACCTCAATTCAGGTGCAATGCTCATTAACAAGCCCCCTCAAGGGACCCCCTCAAAAGCACCCCTTGGACTAGAACAATGACTACAGTACGGGTTAACCATCTTTTCAGCTTTTCTAAAAACTGCAGCTTTTCCAAACATGAAATAAGGGAGGGAGGAGGGAGGGAGGGAAGGAAGGAAGGAAGGAAAGGAGGAAGGAAGGAAGGAACATCAGCACAGGGGAACTGAAGGCACGCTGGTGCACTTATGCACACCCCTTTCTGACAACTAAGGAATCGGGAGAGGTCAACAGTGGAGACTCTAAGGGTCACATTTTGGGGGTTCGGTGATGATACTACAGAGTCTGGTAGTGAGTTCCATGCATCAACTACTTGGTTCCTGCAGTCGAGTTTAGAGTGGTTTACTTTAAGTTTGTATCTGTTGTGTGCTCGTGTGTTGTTGTGGTTGAAGCTGAAGTAGTTGAAGGAAGGAAGGGAGAGAGAGAGAGAGAGGAAAGATGGAAGAAAGGGAAGGGGGAGAGAGAGGAAGAAAGAAAGAACGAGAGAGAGAGAGAAAGTAATGTAGCTTTACTGAATAGTTTGACAGGGAATTATTTGTTTAGCAGAGTGATGGCGTTTGGGGGGAAAACTGTTCCTGTGTCTGGTTGTCTTGGTGTGCAGGGCTCTATTGCGTCGTTTTGAGGGTGGGAATTGAAACAATTTATATCCAGGATGAGAGGGGTCAGTCCCATTTTGGTGATGTCAGCATGGTTCTGCCTTCTCTTCAACTCCGAAGCTGGAACAATATTTTTTTTTAAAAAACAAAGCCCTGCTGTATTTAACTTTGGAAAGACCACGAGAAGTATGATCTGATGTTAATCACACAGACTGCCACCAGTTTAATCCTGGATCCTGAATTCTTCAAGTCTTTATGAATGATGTGGGTCAATGGAAACCCAGAACTGCTTAGAATTGTCAATAACAATATTAGGGAAGATCACGAACGTTCTGGAAGACAGAAATAATATTCAAAAATTATCTTGATAAACTAAAGAAATTTGCTGAAAGTGGCACAATGAAATTTAAGAGACAAAACGTTTTTCACTCCTATAAAACACACAGATGTAGGATAAGATCAGTGATGGGCTCCTACAGGTACGGTCAGGTACGCAGAACCGGTAGAATTTTTTTTTCCTTTTCCCCTTCTGAGCTCTGGATATTTATTTATTGGATTTGTATGCCACCCTTCTCTGAAAACATACATAGAATTAAAGAGCATATTTTAGATGTAGTAAATAGAGAGGGAAACTGTCTCTCTTTGAGGTGAGGAGAGGCCAGGCACCCTGACCCTAACCCTTGATGTGAGTGACGTCAAGTTGGCGATCTTTAAGCCAGTCACATGACCTTTAAGCCAACCCCCTCAGTCACATGATCATGAAGCCACTCCCATCTGGTCACATGGTGGGCAAGCCACTCCCACAAAATAAGCCACACCCACACTGTGACGGTAAAAAAAATTGCAGCCCTTCACGGGATAAAAGATTTCGCTTAGCAGCAGTCCTTAATGGAAAAGTTCTTGGAATGATAGTTGACAAATCACATTCAGGGGTAGTTGTGTGCTGTAACTGCAAAACAACAACAACAACAACAAGAGCCCCCGGCACCATTTTTGGCTGCATGACTGAGACTCGAGTTTTTCAATCACAAGACGCATTGGTCAATATCCTCCAATATCCTCAGCGGCCTGAGTCTTATTCTCGACCTTTTAAAGAAAGATTCGGCCCAATTGGACGGGCGGTGAGAGTGGCAGGAGCGATCGTCACGGACCAGAAACCGAGTCCTGTGCAGAAAGATTGAAAGTCCCGGCTGAGGCGCGATATGTTATCGTTCTTCAGCGCTTTCAAAGATGCCTTGTTGGAGGAGGTCAAGACCTGTTGTGTCTCATTCCAGAACGCAGGGCATGAAATAATAGCGCAAGTTGCATTCTGGCCTCTGCTGTTGGAAAATACTTCATTTCAGCAAGAGAAGGTTTGACAATGAAATCCATTATTCCGACAGGTGGCGGGTCCAGGCAGAGAGGAGACAGGACGCTTTAACATGGCTACCTGCCCTGAATAGGGAGTTGGACCTCAGTGGCGTCTTCCAAGTCAGGAACAACAAAACTTGTTCTTTGGGCGGCTTTTCCTGGGACCCAACTTCTCTGACTCTGTTTGGCCTCCTCCTGCTTCTTTCCTCCCTTCTCCTCCTAAAGCTGGTCCAGCCCCCTAGGAAAACCCCCACTTACTCTTCATCTAGGCTTCCTGGAGGGGTGGATGGTACCCAGCGATGGACTACACAAATGTTTACTACCCCACTGTGGGCGCAGCTTCTGCATTTTATTTCAACATCTTTCAGTGCAAATTGGGTGCTCTGGGGTGGGGCTCCATTTTCGCTACCCAACTGTGTGTCCCCCCCCCCTCTGGGCAGTAGCCCACCCCTGATTATCTACTATACACACACACATACAGCTCTTCTAAAATTATACACATTCAACCTCATTTACTGCAATAGGAAAAACACACCCAGAGCCTGTCTGTCTGTCTGTCTGTCTGTCTGTCTGTCTGTCTGTCTGTCTGTCTGTCTATCTAATCTATCTATCTAATCTATCCCATCCATCCATCCATCCATCCATCTATCTATGTCGCCCAATCCCGAAGGACTTACAGCTGCTTACAATATAAAAATACAAATACATTAAAAAAAATTAACACTCCCCCGCCTCAGAAAAACAAAACAAAAAACCTCCCAATAAAATAATGCCTGGAATGATGAAAATGTCACAAATACAGGAAAAAATTGTATTGTTGGAGTTCGCCCTCCCTTCCGTGTCCAATCTTATAAAGTTCTTCAGATTTTATTATTATTATTAATTGAATTGTCAGCCGTGCTCTGTGGCCAAGAATAGTAAGAGGCAGAGGGAGAGAGAGAGAGAGAGAGAGAGAGAGAGATGTAACCGTATATTTACACATCCCCGTCATCCCTTTGCGTAACCCCATTTTCACAGCTGCCTTGATTTAGATGGGCAGCAGATGTTGGAACTGAAAGCACCTGCTAAGAAAAGCGGATTCTTTCCAGCCCTGGCTGAGTCCGTCTCGGTGGGATGGTATTTTTCCCTGGCCTCCTTCCTGTGGTCCCCGCAGGGTCTGCTCCATTAGTCCACTTGTAGAGGCCACGGCTGTGGTAGGTCTTGGAAACTCCATCTTGGGTATCGGCCAAGTTGCCTTTGAGATTACAGCCAGGCCACTGCTGGTGGAAACGTCCAAAAGGCCAGAAGCCTTTTCTCCCTGTTCCTCCCTCCCCCACTGCTCTGTGTATACGAATCAGACCCAGGAGGAAGAAAGGATTAGCCGGTCTTCTGCTCTGCTTAAGAAAACAGAAGCTCCACTCATACAGGCTGAATTTACGACCCCTAGGCATAAGGATTGTCTCCAAACTGATGGAGGCACACACAGGGGTGGGCTGCTGCCTGGATGGGGGGGGCAGTGGGGCAACTGCGCTCCACCCCAGAGCACCCAAGTTGCACTGAAAGATGTTGAAAGAAAATGCAGGGCGCCCTGCATATAAGCCACAACCACCATGTGGTGGTAAAAATTTTGGTAGCCCTTCACTGCGCGTCCACGTTGGGCTGCAAAATAAATTGAATCTCAGGAGGTCTAGATCAGAGCAGGAATTGACGTGGAATAAGTTATTTATTTATTATTTCTTTGTGTATTGGAGAACTCGGGGCGGCTCACAGCATATCAAAAAATCGGGACTTTTTAAAAATGCCCCAGGACGTGGACAAATGGCTCAAAAGCATCACGGTCTTGATGAAAGCAGGACGTCCGGTCACTTTATGCAGGGGTGGAATGCTACCAGTTCGTCCTGTTTTGGACATGCCAGTAGTGGCCGCCACTAGTGGTTTGGACAATCAGTAGTGGTGGTAGCGCGAGGCTCTGCCCACCCACCCACCCAGACATTGAGATTTTCTTTTTTTTTTTAAACCCTCTGCGCATACACAAAGCCTTCTGTGCATGCCGAGAGGGTGAAAAAACCATGTGCCTCAAAACCAATAGGGACAGTAAGTAGATTTCGCCTCTGATTTGATGGAACATTCAGTGCCCCTCCTGGAACCCTTTGCCTTTCAAATCTCCCAGCAAAGAGCTGACTCTGCACTGCCCTGTTTGCTTGCTCCCTCTTTCCTCATCGGTTTTCTACCATCACGTGGAGGAGTTGTTGACAAGGGGAATCGATGGAGCAAAGGACGGCATTGCTCAAACACTTGCTGCAAAAATCACAACTGCACAACGGGCAATGCCCTAAGCGTTGTTTTGAGCGAAAATGGCATGCACAAGATAGGATAGAAATATCATATGAGCCATGGTAGCATAGTGGTTGGAACACAGTATTGCAGGCTAATTCTGCCCACTGCCAGCAGTTCAGTTCTCACTGGCTCAAGGGTGACAAACTTTAAGCCTTTTTTTTTTAAAGAAAGAGGGACTCTGAGGCGGTGAGGAGCCACCACAGGTGCCCCGACTGGAGTGACACGGAGCTGGCCACGCCCACCCTGACCCCCAAGGGAGGTCAAGCACAACCCTGACATGGCCCTCAATGAAATTGAGATTTGCAGCATAGTTCAACCAAGTTGGAAGTCTCTTCTGGCAGTGTAATATCCAATAACCCTGGAAATAGCTTTGCGGGCACAAGGAAAGAAGCAGGCAAGAAATCCCCTGTCTCCAAGTGTCCCAGGAAACGTTCGGACAACGGAACCTCACTCCAGGGACAAGTATACGAATCCCTTCAAGGATGACTATGACTCACATGATGATCTCTGCAAAATGTTCCTGAGTCACAGGTCTCTCGCATTTGTCAACTAAGCGGATGAACATGAAATAGTCTTTCTCTTGACGTGGTTCACAACGACTCACCTCCCACGTCCCTTGACACCAGCCTTGGACTGGATGCTCCGTGACAGTGTTAGAGTTGGGCTCCTTCTGGGCATGCCAGCAGATAGGTCGCATGGTCTATTTCAGTGTTTCCCAACCTTGGCCACTTGAGATACCTGGACTTTGCTGGCTGTGGAATTCTGGGAGTTGAAGTCCAAATACCTTCAAGTGGCCAAGGTTGGGAAACACTGATCTGTTTTACCCTGGATGTGTTGCCTGAAATCCCCAATAAATTCCTCATTTAGTCTTTATAGTGCAGCCATTGAGCTCCTCCAAGTCCACATGATTCCAGCTGTTTGCTCTTCAGCTATTCTGTCCAGCAGAGAGACTGTTTAGCTGCTGAACACCAGGCCCTTGTGTCCGGCACAGTGGTAGCGTTGCCAGGAGAGACAGACTCAGTGTCTTTCCTTAAGCTATGAATATGTGAGCCTGCTCCCACTGACCCCAGTAGCAGAAATGCCAAGCGAGGGAATTGGGTTACAGTTCTGGTGACTGATGGTCCATTTGGGTGGGAAAGTTCTAATTCAAGAGGCAGAATTTGCATTTGGAGCACAAGTTCTTTCGTGCGAAAACAAGTATCAAACTCAAATAAAGAACTCGAGAATTATGATCCTCCCATCTGATATTGCTTCAAGGTTGGGAAATAATATAGTGTTTCCCAGACAAATTCGTTGTGTGTCCAATCACACTTGGCCAAGAAAGAATTCTATTCTGTTCTATCCTATTCTATCCTCTTTTTCCCTTCCTCTGTCTTTCTGAGGGCTTGCAAGGGAAAGTGTCTGCTAACTTGCAGCCCCCTCTTTCAAGGGCCTGTGATTATTCCAAACTTGTGAGGTTTTTTTACCTGAAATGGAATCCTCCGTGTGGCTCAGGGCTCTACTACAAATAAACTTGCTGGGGTGAAGAACCTGTGAGCTTCATTTCCATGGAGTAACATCAGCCCATCTCTAAGGGGGGAAAAACTCCCAGCAGCAGCATTGAGCATTGCGAAGGAAAATAAAATCCCCAGCAGGTGACCCCAGCAAACCCCCCCAAGAAGATCTCTCTCAACCTCCCCATTTCTTTGGCTTTTCGGTTTTTTTAATGCCTGGGAGTCCGGCATCGTCTGAAGTCTACGCTCCTTTTTTTTCGGTAGTGTCCAAAGTGTTATTCACATTGTTGACAGAGCTTTGATGTTTTCTTCCAAGAGTTTTAGTTCAGCATTTGGGAATGTGGAGGTCACATCATTTCCCTGCACAGATGAAACCAGGGCTGTGAATTTAATACCACTGTTTATTCAAAAACAAGGAAGTCCACTTTGCCGCACTCCGAGGCTGGGACAAAGCACAAAAGAATCCACATTTGATCTGGTGATGACTGGAGGTTTTTTTCTTTCAAAAAAATCACTTTTACAGTATTCATATTTTCATGCATCGCTGGATAATCTCTTTGCTCACTAGGTGACAGTTTGTAGTTTCGACCAATTTTATTTTAAAGGCAGTTCAAGAAATTGTATTTATAGTGTTTCTCTACAACAAAGGTTCCCAAACTTGACAACTTTAAGGAGATCTTGGGGGTCTTCAGTTCCTAGAATCCTGGGAGTTGAAGTCCAGGAGTCTTAAAGTTGCCAAGTTTGAAGACCTCTGCTTTAAAAGAAGAGGGTTTTTTAAAAAGGAATTAAACTATTTCCTGACTGAATAATAACTCTAGAAATTAATGAATTTCCTTTTCTTGACGGCTCATCCATCCAATAGAATTCAAACCAACATTTATACAATTAGAATCATAACCAGGAGCTCAAAAAAGCTCAGATGAGAGAGGATCTGGCCCAAGGCATCTTCCTACTCTTGGTGTAAATGGAATTACAACCTTTCTTTCTGGAACAATTTTGTGCTTTAACATTCAAGGACCTAAGGGTATTTTCACAAACCTTGAATAAGTTGGGATTTTATCATAATCAGATCTTTAGAATTAGTGCAAAAATATAATTATATACTAATCTTTTATCAGCACATGCGCATAAGCAAGAAAAAGCCTGAAAATTGAGGAAATCTCACATGTGGAAGCATCCTCATGCGCAGCAGCCAAGTCTCGTGCGGGGGAACACAGGCAGGGGTGGGCAGCGGGCAGGACGGGGTGGAACACAGTTCCACCGGCAGAAATGAAGATGCGTTCGCAGCTCCAGCTGATTGATGACTGTCACTTCCTGGATTACGGATCTTGGCTCAGCTCTCCTTTTTTTCCCCTGCTGCTGCTGCTGCGTCTGCGCTCCTTGCTTTTCTCCTCTTTCCTCCTTCCTGGCCTCGGACAAGCTTCTCTCTCTCCTGCCCGGCTCCCCTCCAGCCTCACGCGGCCACCTCCCACCTGAGCTGCAAGCAGAAGGCCTGGGTGGAAGCGGCGCTGGCAGCATTGATGCTTCTGGCAGCACCTGTTCGCCTAGCTACCCAGGGGGTAGGGGCAGCCCAGGAAGGAGAGCGCGGGGAAAATGAAGCAAATTGTCACCCCAGCGAGCGACACTGCTAAGGTTGTAAGTCAAGGATTTAACAGTTCACTTGAACGATGATGATCGTTCAAGCCACTCCCACCTGGTCACATGGCTGGCAAGCCACTCCTACCCAGTAACGTGACCATTAAACCACATCCACAAAACAAGCCACACCCACAGTGTGGCAGTAAAGATTTTGGCTGCCCATTACTGCCCACAGGGGCACAAATCACCGTTTTTACTAACTAATCGACAATCCCAGTCGTACCAGCTGTGGCCATTACTGATTCCGACTCTCCAATTGAAGTGTCCTATTGTTCTGGGAAGCATCACTTTGCGCTGGTGTGTTTTCCACACGGTTTGGACAAAGGGTTCCAGGTTTGGGTGAGGTGAATCACAATATGACCAGGCCTTCAAACGCCGCCCTGACACGGTTGTCCTGAATCCCACATGGAACATGAATGGGCAGCTTTCTGCCTGTGCAACATAACATCAATTACGATATGTCACAGGCAGGTATTTTGTTTCCTACCCAGCGAAGGCCTTGCTGCACCTGTGCAGTGGGGAAAGGGCCTTTCTCAGCCCAATGTGAGTCTGGTGGAGATTGGTTTTTATTTTCTAAAGCCAGTTTATATCTCTTGTTCTTTGACAGCACCAGGTGGGCAAGACTTCCCCCTCCTCCCTTCTTGTATCTCTTTTCTCCCGTCAGGAGACACCACAGCATCAGGTTTCAGCCTCTTGCAACCCAAACCCTCCGTTTATTAAGAAATGTCCCATAAAAAGACAGGTGTGTTTCCCCCCTTCCTTTTAAAGCAGGACATTTGCTGTCTTTGTAATGGCCGACTGCCAAAGATTCTCTAAAGGTTAACGCAAGAGGTTTCTCTGTGAATTTGTCATAGGAATATTTACTAAAACGCAAACAGTGAAGGCCTGCAAAAAATTGTGGGCATGGCTTGTTTTGTGGGTGTGGCTTTCTGTCCATGTGGCCAGATGGGAGTGGCTTGATGATCATATGACCGGGTGCTGGCTTAAAGGTCATGTGACTGGCTTAAAGGTGGCCAACTGGACGTCACTCACGTCAAGGGTTTGAGTTAGGGTGCATGGTCTCCCCTCCCCTCCAAGAGAGACAATTTCCCTCTCTATTGACTATGACTGAACACCCAAAATATACTCTTTAATTCTATGTATATGTGCCATAGGTGCACATACATATTACACACAGGCACACAAAAATAGACATTGTCTGCTATACAAACTATATGTGTATGTACACACGCGCACGCCCAGCTCTTCTAAAACTATACACATTCAACCTCATTTATTTTGATAGGAAAAACAGACCCAGAGCCCAGAAGGGAAGAAAAGAAAAAAGTTCAAAAATTTTCTACCGGTTCTGCGTACCTGGCCGTACCTGTAGGAGCCCATCCCTGAACATGAAGCCTACAGGTTTAAAAGAAAAGGAAAAGAATCTTGTGGGTTAGGTGAGATTTGAAGACAGCTGCCAGTAAGGCTAAACTTTCTGGGTCATTTCCCCCCCCCTTGGGAAATATTTCTCCAGCACAAAAAAACGGGACTGCGAAATTTTGAGCGGCATTGTGAGTTTCTCTTTCAACCTTGGAAAATTTGGCAACTTTCCAGTAATGGAGATGTATTAACACCAAATGCAACTTAACGAAATAGGTGTCACGTTCGCAATTTGCAGAAGCTTTTTCTAAAGCATTAAATTCAATTAGACTCCTTAAGAGCTATTTGAGGTGGACGTTCGTTTGGCTCCGAGGGGTCAGGGGGCTGAGCGAAAGAAAGTCTGGAGGAGGAGGAGGAGGAGGAGGGGTCATCTGTAGGATCAAAACGATATATAAACAGTTAACATATCTAAATGCCTCCATTAGTGCCTATGAACGCAATAAATGTGCCAAAGGACCAATAACATGATTGAGAAAAGTCACTCTGCCGAGATGGCCATTAAGGCTGAAAGGGTCCCATTTATGGCCAGAAGGAAAAAAATACGCCATAAAATAACCATTCCCCCCCCCCCCAATGAGTTCTTGATTGCTAACTGTGAAGGCAACTCCTCCATCTGTCTGCAAGGTGGGAGCGTTACTTAAAATGGCCTGACGTAAAAGGTGGAGGGAGGTGTTAGGAAGATACTGGGCAGGTTTTTAAAAACAAATGTATGGTGACTGTTTCGGCTACTACGCGTCAAAAGATTGGTCTGGAGATTAAGGTACCCAGTGGGAAACCAGGAGGTGGTGAGTTCTAGCCTCACTTTAGGAATGAAAGGTGGCTGGGTGACCATGCGCCAATCACTAGGAGCTGGGGAGGTCTAGCCCCGCCTTAGGCGTGAAAGTTGGCCAAATAACTTTGGAACAATAACCTGGAGAGAGACAGTGAGTTCTAGCCAGTAATGGGCTGCTGTCCCCACCAAACAATGTTGTTTGGCGGGACCCAGGGGAAGAGCCTTCTCTGTGGCGGCCCCAACCCTTTGGAACCAACTCCCCCCAGAGATCAGAGTTGCCCCCACCCTCCTAGCCTTTCGTAAGCTCCTTAAAACCCACCTCTGTCGTCAGGCATGGGGGAATTGAGACTTTCCCTCCCCCTAGGCTTATAAAATTTATGCATGGTGTGCTAGTGTGTATGATTGGTTTCTAAATTGGGGTTTTAAATTAACTTAAATATTAGATTTGTTTACATTGTATTATTGTTGCTGTGAGCCGCCCCGAGTCTGCGGAGAGGGGCAGCATACAAATCTGATTAATAAATAAAATAATTAATAAATAAATAAATAAACCCAGTGCGGATCGTAAGGTCATTGATATATATGTTAAAAAGTACTGGGCCTAGGACTGATCCTCGTGGTACCCCGCTACTGACTTTGTTCCGTGTGGACATGGGCCCGTTTAGGACCACTCTTTGGGTGCAGTTGGTCAGCCAGTTGCCAGTCCACCTGGTAGTGTTGCTACGTATCCCACTTTTCTCTAGTTTGAGGAATAGTAGATATGTGGTCAACTTTATCGAAAGCTTTACTGAAATCCAGGCACACTAAGTCCACTGCGTTGCGCTGGTCAGTTGATTTGGTCACGGTGTTGAAGAATGAGGTGAGGTTGGTTTGGCATGATAAGTTGGAGACCTTTGCAATAGAGGCCGGCCAAGGATTTGCAGCAGGGAAGAGCTGGTTTTAGGCCAGAATGGTTTCATTGGGGGCTTTTGACCAGGCAGTTGCCAACCCCCCTGGTAGTGTTGCTGTCTGCCCCACTTGTCTCTAGGTTTCCTGAACTGCACGGACACATCACGCCTGCACAAACCTCCATAGCCACATCTAAATTTGGGAGGGGGCCCAGGATCTGCCGTATAATACAGTTTAATTGCCAGTGTTAGCAATGCCCTTGGCACCCAGGGCGACCTAAAATGATTTCAGGGCTTTTCCTTCCTAATCTCTTCCCTTCTCCTGTCGCTTGCACGGGGTCAGAGCCCACGCAGATGGGAACAGTCAGGCAGGGACAGATCTGGCCTGTCCTCACTTAGGCCGATGGCTACAAATTTGGGCTGATCTTCACGCTAGGTTAAATGTTTATTTTATTTATTTATTTGTCCAATACACAATACATATTGAAGAGAATAGACATGTAGTAATATATACAGTATAAAGAAAAGGATAGAGGAAAAGAAGAAAAGATATAAAAATAGAGGAGAAGATATATGAAAGGAAGACAAGATATATGAGATAAAGGAGAGACAATAGGACAGGGGACGAAAGGCACACTGGTGCACTTATGTACGGCCCTTACTGACCTCTTAGGAACCTGGAGAGGTCAATCATGGATAGTCTAAGGGAAAAATGTTGGGGGTTAGGGGTTGACACTACTGAGTTCCACGCTTCGACAACTCGACTGTTAAAGTCATATTTTTTACAGTCAGGTTTGGAGTGGTTAATATTAAGTTTGAATCTGTTGTGTGCTCTTGTGTTGTTGCGGTTGAAGCTGAAGTAGTCATTGACAGGCAGGACGTTGCAGCATATGATGTCTCTCCTAGCAGAATCAATGGGGGTGGGTGGGCAATGCGCAGGTATCGCGAACAGCCTCCAGAAATTGCAGCCGCCCTGCAGAACCAAGCCCACCAAGATCAGAGAGTAAGTGTATCAAACAACCTGTAATTAAGTCATGCCGTGTAAGCCCGGTTCCACTTGGAGCATGGGGGCTACGGGGGGGAGGGGGGGAGGATGCCTACAGTAATTGCATTTAGTTCATCTCCCGATCATAAGCGCTAATTCAATTGTGCGCCCGCTCTGCCAGTTCGCTGCCATTAAGCACACATTTAATTACTTGGCCAAGGATTAATATGCAGCGCACAAAAGGAAGGACATTGGGCCCTGCCAACGCACACAGCTGCCTGGCCATTTAAGCGCCGAGATAAAAAGGAAGAATATCACCGGGCAGCAAATCCATGTTTCGAATCCATCATTATTAGATGAACATTTGAGGCTTTTATTTCCCGCGCTTGTTCTCCTCCGCTGGGTGGGTCGCGTATTTCTCTGGGCCTAAGGAAGAGCCCTCGCCTGGGCGCGTGACGGCCCCTGGTATTGTTATCTCAATCACACCGCCAAGCAAGAGGCTGCCCCCCTCTCCCCCTCATACTTGTCAGGGGGGGCCCTTATCTTGTCTACAAGCAAGAGGCTGCAGCTCCATTACCACGTCCTGAGATAAGGAGCCGGCCCTGACATTATTCCCGCTCACCCAGCGAAAGTCTGACACGCATAGCAAGCACAGGCTTTTGAAAGAGTGGGGGGGGGGAGACAGAGACAGAGAGAGGAGACAATAAAGCCGCCCCCCCTCCGCCCCCTACCCCCTCTATCATCCCAAGACAGCCCATCAATTCTCCAGTTTGTACACAATCATTATTGTAAAGGAAACAAAAGCCCGTGTCAATTGCGCAGTGTTAGAAAACAGTCCCTCAAATTAAAACCATGTACCTAACTGCATCTGATGGCAGAAGCTATTTAGTGGTGATATTTTACAGAAAAGGCAATGAAAAGCAATAACAGCTTTATTTAATGTATCTGCTCGATCCAGCTGCCTTGCAGGGGCCTTAATAGAAGCTGTCGATCAATGTCGGCATCTTTGAAATAACTACGGCAGATTGCAATAAACAGGAAAGAAAAGAGACGCAGCCCCCCGGTCTGCCCCCTTCCTTACTTTCCTGGGCAACGAGATTGTCAGCTCTTTGTACAGTTTCTAACAGCAGTGGCTGATGGTTATTGTGGTGGCCATCAGTGATGGGCTTCTATGAGTATAATGCTTCTCTAAATAAACTATTGCAATACTACCATACAACTACTATTCCATCCACCATTGCAACTACCCACAAACCACTAAGCACTAAACCACCAACTCACAAACAACTAAGCACTATAATAAACCACCCAGCACAAACCACACCCAGGCAAGGGTGTTACACACAATCTTGAACAGGGAAACAGAAAAACCACGATCTTGACAAAACTATGAATCAGATAAACTTCCACGAGGCTAAACCAGCACACTGCTCTTTTTATCTATAGCACTAATTACAGCAGCCCCACCC